>NW_027252076.1:0-31221 GCF_044704955.1 Pristiophorus japonicus | reverse complement strand
GCTGAGGACATGGATGGAGGGAGGGGGAGGAGAGAAGGAGAACGGGAGCTGAATGGGAGGGGGGAGGAGAGAGGGGAGCTGAACGGGAGCGGGAGCGGGGGGGCAGCGGGAGCTGAACAGGAGGGAGGGATGCCCGAGTCCGATCTTCGCCGCCCTGGGGAGCCCATTCGGCCAGGGTTAGGGGCGTTGTGCTTCGGGCCCCTCCCACGCAGCCTCGGGGGCGCGGAGCTACTGCACATGCGTGCACACTCTAGCGCGCATGTGCAGAGGTGCCGGCACTGTTTTCAGCGCCGGGACCTGGCTCTGCCCTCCATGCGTTCTGCTGCGCTGCGCCAAGGGCCTAGATCGACGAGACGGAGGGGAGAATACCAAGGTAAATAATAGGCACCGTTTCTGTTCTAAAAAGTCGGCGCACCATACGGAGATGCGCCATTCTAACCCTGGGGATAAACTTGGGTCCAGTGTGAGGGAACTTATCGCTACTGGGTGTGGAGGAGGAGCAAAGAGAGTAAAGTACACCATTATACATAAGCAGGTACAGAAGATGCTGGGATTGGGAGTAATATGGTCATCCCAGAGAGGTTACCCACAGTGGTAGCAGTCCACAAGAAAGAGAAGACCAAAGATTTGTGTAGATTATAAGTTAAATGATTACACGGAGGCTGATGCCTACTCCATACCGCAAATGGAATACATTCTGAAAAAGCTAGGAGACACCAAGTATCTGACAATTCTAGACCTGAAGGAGGGATTTTGGCAGGTGCCATTTAGTGTAGGGATTTAGTTGTCCTCTGCACTTATATTGACATGGGTATACGAAAAATGCTGAGTGCAAAATCCATAGTAGCTTCTCCTGATTATTCTTATGTGTTCATAGTCCATACAGATGCAGAGACTGTACTGAACCAAATAAATAACTCAAAGAAGGAACACCCAGTTTTTTTATCTAAGTCCAAGCTAATAATACAAGAGATGCTTTTATGTCCAAATGAAAAACAATGTTTAAGTGTTGTCTCGGTACTACAGAAGCTACAACTGTATTTATACAAATTGCAGTTAGTGTGTTCTGATCACAGTCCCTTACATTCAACCTATGACAAAATGCATGTTTGTTGCAATGCAGCATTATTCGTGGGGATACAATATCGTCATACAGCAATGTAGTGGTTTCTAAAACGGGAGAGTCGATGCTATGTATCAGGAATTAATACAGTTTTGATCCTCACAAGTGGCACATCAGTGATACTTAGAAGCATCAAGTTCAAAGGGGGAGAGAGAAAGTAAAGCAACAAAAAGTATTTATGCCTAGTTTTTGTTTGGTGTTTGTTCTTCTAAATCTATTGCAGTTCAGACTACTTTACCAAACTTAACTTAACACAATGTGGCAAGCTTTGTTGGTCACAGGCTTCAGAAGGGAATAATTCAAACTTAACAAGACCATGCTTTTTGTTCAATTTGCATACGACGAACAATTTGTTTTTAAATTTGAGTGGGCAACTAACAAACTACACAAAATCCCTGCAACTCTATTCTGGGATTTTAAAAGAAACTATTCTGCTTGAATTGGCGAGCCAGTTTGAAATTTCCTAACAATAGTTTAGATTAGAATAGACCCCTGCCAGTTGAGAAAAACATTAACAGTAAACATTAAGGGCCCAAGTTTCCACACGATAAAAAACGGGCGCCCCTCCGAGACGGGCGCCCGTTTTTCACGCCACAAAGTGCGCCTTAAAAAAAACCTCCGTATTCTCCACCTCCCTGCAGGTCCTCTGGCCCGCGGCGCGGCGCGGCGCAGCAGGAGCTGTAGGGGGCGGAGCTAGGACCCTGTGCCGAAAACAGTGGGCACGCAAGTGCAGTAGCTCCAAGCGCCCGAAACTGTGTGGGAGGGGCCCGAAGCACGCAGCCCCTAGCCCTGGCCGAATGGCCTCACTGGGGCTGCGTGAATAAGGCTCCTCCCACGGCCAGCTCCTGCTTCCTGCCGACTCCCACTCCTGCTCCCCCCCCCCCCAGCCCCCCCGACCGGACCGGACCCGACTTGACCCGCCTGTCGCTGCCGCTCCTGCTTCCCCGCCGCTCCTGCTTCCGCCCCCCCGACTGGACCGGACCGGACCCGACTCGACCCGTCTGCGTCTGCCGCTGCCGCTCCCACCCGACTCGACCCGACTCTACTCTCACCCCCGGACTGGATCCGACCTGACCTCTCCCTCCCCGACCTGACCTCCCTCTCCCCGACCTGACCTCCCTCTCTCCCTCTCTCCCTCCCTCCCTCTCCCTCTCTCCCTCCCTCCCGCCGACCCGAACCGAACCTCTCTCCCCGACCCGACCCAACGCCACCTACCTCTGGTGCTGGGGATGGGCCCTGCCCGAAATCTCGGGCCCGGCCCGTTCAGCCTTCGGTCCCGACGGCAAACCGCTTCCTAAAGGCCTGCCTGAAGAACTTTCACACAGGTAGGAACATGGTCTATTTAATCTTTTCTTTGCTTATAAATGTTTATTCAGGTTGGATTTATTTGTATAATATTTGTATAAGTATAACTAAGGATTTATTGTAGAATTTAATGACTTCCCTTCCCCCCCCCTCACCCTCGTTCCCTACGCCTAATTTGTAACCTGCGCCTGATTTTTTAATGTGTAGAACAGGTTTTTTCAGTTCTACAAAAATCTTCACTTGCTCCATTCTAAGTTAGTTGGAGTACGTTTTCACTGTGGAAACTTTGAAATCAGGCGTCAGTGGCCGGACACGCCCCCTTTTGAAGAAAAAATTCTGTTCCAAAGTAGAACTGTTCTACCTGACTAGAACTGCAGAAAAAAAAATGTGGAGAATTGCGATTTCTAAGATAGTCCGTTCTCCACCAGTTGCTCCTAAAAATCAGGCGCAAATCATGTGGAAACTTGGGCCCATAATGTCTTACTTTGATTTACATTAATATGGTACCAAGCTTTTGTTATGAGGAGTGATTAGAGAAACTGGTGCCCATTTCATTAGAACAATGGTGGGAAAAAGATTTGATAGCGATGTTCAAAATTATAGGAGTAAAAAAAAAAATAATTTGTTCTGGGATGTGGGCATCACTGGCAAGGCCAGCATTTATTGCCATCCCTAATTGCCTTCTTGAACCACTGCAGTCCGTGTGGTCAAAGTACTCCCACAGTGCTGTTAGGGAGGGAGTTGATGAGGTAAATTGGAAAAAAAAACTTGTTTTTGCCTTTTTGCTAAATGAATTTGCTTAATGGTTTTAAATTTATGAGATCTGGAGATGTGATGCTGCATTCGCTTACTGATGACAATGGCGGTCCTATCAGGACATTAAATAGGGCCAATAAATGATAGTGATCATTTCTTTTTAGTTAACCTGGATATGTTACAGAAAGGTGCACGGATCTCAAAGCTGGAATGCACTCTCTCAAAAGGTATGGGGAGTTAGGACTGACCCATGAGAGAGCTCCATGTTACGAGAAGCAAAATAATTTCAAGAACTATAGAAACCAACCAAAAATATAACATTGGTTAATGTGTGCACAAACACTCCAACATACAACACTCATTTACACAAATATTTTAAACACTTATTTCTTAATTAGCATACTAATAATATCTTACCAGAACTGTCATTTTGAGGTTATGTCTCTCAACAGCTTTATTCAGTTGTTTTACATGCAAGAGATTTCTTTCTGACTGAGGGGCAAAAGGCACATCCTTCATTCCAAGTGTGTGAGTGTAATGCAATATGAATTGTTAAGATTCCATCACCTGTGTGAAGTCATACCTGCTTGTGTGAAGCTTCTCGAACATTGAGAATTTTACCCCTCAGTGGGAACACACCATATCTATCACGTCCAATGACACCTAGACCTGACACAGCCAAGGATTTAGCTGAGTCTCCTTCAGTCAGAATCAATGTACAATCTGAAGAATGTCTTCCACCTGTTCCAGAAATATATACATGTCCTTTAACTTGCACAGTTTACTTATTAAAGACTGATGTTATACCAATTTAAAAAAAGCATTTTATACTCAAATATCCGAGTCAGTTTTTGGCAACTATTGTAGATCCAAACTTAAAACAAACTTTCATTAAAGATCACAATATGAATCAACTATTCTGTTTTTAACTAAGGCTATAAAAGGTAGCTTATGTCATCTCTATTCTAGTAAATATGAAAGCAAAAACACTTACAGTACCTGCATCATTGGCATCATCCAGTTTTGGAATGCCTTTAATTTTGCTGTGCTTTACTGAGGAACACTTCTTGTTAAGTTGAATCTGGGCTTTAAATTTGACCCAATTTAGTATACTTTCAACAATGCCACAGTTATTTGCCTGGAAGGACCAAAGAAATTTTCATTCCCTTTAAAATGGTGTAAAAAAGACAATCTTGATGCAAACACATCTATTTCATTTTAATAATACAAAATGCAATGAAACCAAAGAGTAGTGAAATCTTGAGAAACCCCAAGATGTCAGAAACTGGCTTTTATTTAATGGAGTAAATTATTCTAGAGGGGAAAGAGACTGACATCTAGCTACGGTGGGAGAGTTAGCAGAGAAAACCAAAAACTTGGTCAAAAAGATGGGTTTTAAAGGAGGCTTTTTAAAACCCAAGAAAGGCAAGGTAGAGCGAATTAGAGAGGGAGTTTCAGAGAGTAGAGCTAAAGATGCTACCAATAGTAGTATCTGGGTAATGGGGAGAAGAAAGAGACATGGAAGGATAAAGTCGGAGGACACAAGGATAGAGAGAAGGAGAGTGGCACAAGGCTATGGGGAGATTTGAGGTTGAAGATTTCAAACTCAATGGGGTGGGGGGGGGTCAGAGAGCCAAAGTAGGTGAATGAAGAGAGGTATGATGGAAGATAGTGGTGGAACAGGATACGATTGGCTGAAATTCAGACAAATTGGAGTTTATTGGGGTGAAGGACACAAGTTTGACAAGAAGTATGTTGGAAAAATTGAGTTTAAAGATAAAGAGTTTTATTGGGATTGGGGTTGATAATGTGATGATGGAGTCAGAAGAAATCAGTTTTGCTGATGGATAGGATATGGATTTGAAACTAAGCTGAGTAGAACAGGACACTAAGGATTACATGACCTGTTTCAGTTTGACTGAATAACTGGGGAGCGAGATGGAGTCAGTGCAAGGGAGTGAAGTTTATGGCTGCAGCCAAAATGTTGGCTTTGGTCGTCCCAGTCCAGGTTGGTTAAGTGGGGGGAGGGGCAAACACAAGGGAGACCTGTGCAAGGGTAGTTACCATGGGAACATTAATGATCCTGCTGACGCCATAAAAATCACTTACAAAATGTTTTTAAACTTTTTCTGACCACCCTTTAAGGACCGCTAGTTAGGCCACTCAAAGTCAAGTACCAATAGGCAGAGCAAGCATGGTGCATGTTCCTCCCATTGATACTTCAAAATTTAATCGCTCTCCAATTGACACTATATGACCCCAATTTGCATGGGTTATAGAGGATCCATCCTGTTTCCAGCAGGCGCCTGGGCTACCTATTTCACAGCCCTAGAAATCTGTGGGAATGGGATGGTAAATGCTGCATCGCTATTTTAATTGCAGCACCTGCCTAATTCCAGGCAGAAGAGGAGATATGAACACCCCTACAGGCTTAATGTAAGTCAGGAGAACAAAGCAATATAAGCTTTGGGTCAATGAAAGGGTCAGGGACAAAAAAAGTTAGTTTTCCAGGCACAAAAAAATGAAAACAAGGAGCCAACATTATTTTATGAAAGGAGAGTGGAGCCTTTCCTTATCCACTTAAGTACTCCTGGACGGTAACATTCAAAAGGAAGCTAGATTCAACAAAATAGAGAAATATGGGATGGCATAAAAATTGATCTGGCAACAAAAGTGATAAATTGGTCAGATCCTGAAAAAAAGATCGAAATTGGTAGAGCAAAGTAGATGTTCTGATTAGCCTTTTCTTGTGCTTGCATGACATATGTTACAAAACCCTTCTCAATAGATCACCCTTGCATTTTCAGAATAACTTTTAAAAAATCAAATTGGGGAAAGGTTTCTACTTACACCTGGGCCCCAATATTCACTGGTGTGGGGTTTGGGTGAGGACGAGAAGGAGATTGGGAAGCCTGGAAGGGTAAGTTTCCCCGAACGCCGTGGAGGCATGCCTATTTTTTTTAGTAACAGATTCCCCGCCCAGAAGCCAGCCTGATTGACAGATGGGGGATGTTCTCCAGAAAGGGCCACAGCTCTGTCGGTCCCGGGATCTTCAATGTTAAGTTTCATGCATGCGCGAAACTTTGAATGGGCCACGCGCCCAAAAATAAGAGGGAACATTAGTGATGGTGGAGGTTACATGGTTTGCTTGTTGGGCCTGGAGGAAACACTCCTGCTCCTTCTGGCCTACAAGCAGCGCTGTAAAGGCACTTAGCCAATGGATTCGGCCCTTCTCGCCTCGTTTTACCCACTGGGATTCACGAGGCCTGGGAAACCTGGCCAACGTAGGTTAAAAATAGAAACCCTGTAAAATGGGAGCATGCAGAGCTTCTTTAAAAGGTTTCAACGACCGACCCACCTCCTGAGAGCGGATTGGTCACCTGCTCCCAATCCTGCCTCCGTTAAAACAAGAAGTGGGCGGGTTGGCTTGTTGTTTCAGATTTTTAACATTTTAACCTCCCAACCAAACCAAACCTATCCGTTTTTGCAGATTAAAATTACCCCCATGTCTGTAGCCAAACTACTAATATAAAATTGCAAATATTGATGCATTAACATTGAAATACTAACCGCTTTGAAGAATCTCTCAGAAAGGACACACTTGGACCCAAAACTCTTGGGTTGAAGAGTCATATTTTCCTTTGTTTGAGAATCAAATGTTGGGTTTTCAATCAGACAGTTGACAAAAACCCATACATGATTTTTTACCTATAAAAAAGAACACATCTGTATTTATCTTCATCCTCAAATTAATGAGTTATGTTTATTTTAAGTAAAGTTTCAGGCACAATTCTGCTAAAAACTTACCTGAAATGGTTTCACTGATACGCCAGCTTTGTTTTTCTTTTTCACAACTTCAATCAGTTTACTAACAATCTGATCAACTACATAATCAGCATGTCTACCACCCTGTGAAAATAAGATCGCCATTAAATTCAGAATTGAATAATTTTCAATTTTTGCAAATTAGAAATATGCACATGAGCAAAGTTTCTTGTACTTTCAAAAAGCAATGGTTGAAAGCATGTAAAAAAGAAAAGAAAGAAAGTAAGGAGAGAGAAAAGAGGGAACTATAGACCAGTTAGCCTGACATCAGTAGTAGGGAAAATGCTAGAATTATTATTAAGGACATGGTAACAGGACACTTAGGAAGTAATAATAGGATTGGATAGAGTCAGCACGGATTTATGAAAGGGAAATCATTGTTTGAAACCTATGTTAGAGTATTTTGAGGTTGTAACTAACAGGATAGATAAGGGGGAACCAGTAGCATGGATTGAGGATTGGTTAACGGACAGAAAACAGAGAGTAGGAATAAACGTGTCATATTTGGGATGACAGGCTGTAACTAGTGGGGGTACCACAATGATCAGAGCTTGGGTCCCAGCTATTCACAATCTATATCAATGATTTGGATGAGGGGACCAAATGTAATATATCCAAGTTTGCTGATGATATAAACCTAGGTGAGAATGTAAGTTGTGAGGAGGATGCAGAGAGGCTGCAAGGGGATATTGACAGGTTAAGCGAGTGGGCAAGAACATGGCAAATAAGTGGAGAATTATGAAGTTATCCACTTTGGTAGGAAAAATAGAAAATCAGAGTATTTTTTAAATGGAGACTGGAAATGTTGATGCTCAGAGGGACCTGGATGTCCTTGTACATGAATTACTGAAGGTTAATACGCAGGTATAGCAAGCAATTAGGAAAGCAATTGGTATGTTGGCCTTTATTACAAGAGGATTTGAGTAAAAGAGTAAAGGGCCTTGGTGAGATCATACCTGGAGTATTCTATACAGTTTTGGTCTCCTTACCTAAGGAAGAATATACTTACCTTAGAGGGAGTGCAACAAAGGGTCACCAGATTCCTGGGATAAGGAGATTGTCCCATGAGGAAAGATTGAGTAGACTAGGCCTATATTCTCTTTAGGTTAGAAGAATGAGAGTTGATCTCATTGAAACATATAAAATTCTTACAGGGCTTGACAGAGTAGATGCAGGGACGATGTTTCCCCTGACTGGGGAGTCTAGAACCAGGGGTCACAGCATCAGAATAAGGGGTCAGCCATTTAGTGCTGAGACGAGGAGAAATTTCTTCACTCAGAGCGTAATGAATCTTTGGAATTCTCTACCCCATTGGGCTCAGTTGTTGAATATATTCAAGGCAGAGATCGATAGATTTTTGGATATTAAGGGAATCAATGGATATGGGGATAGTGCAGGAAAGTGGAGTTGAGGTAGAAAATCAGCCATGACTGAATGGCAAAGCAGGCTCGAAGGGCCGAATGGCCTACTCCTGCTCCTATTCTTATGTACAACTCATAAGATTATACTAGTTCTCAAATACCAACCTTTGTTGTAGCAATGCTATTTACAAAGCTAATTTGCTGGAAGCCTTTCTCACTCATGGTCAGGCACACTTCCCATCGATCGTTCACAGATTCATGAACCACCTTCAGTGCAATGCCAGTTTCATCCAATTTATCTTTCACATAAAGATCAACATAGCTCCGGAACCCATTTATCTATAGGGCAAAGAATAAAACACTTCTAAGTCAGAATCAAAGCATATGTCATGCATATAGTTTGCCTCTCCCTCACCTCCAATCCTTTATTCCTTTTCCCTCCATGTTCCTGCTGCGTCCCATCGTTTGAAGCTTGTAATTCGTCGTTCACTTTCACCCCTAATGTAAACTACCCGCCTACACCAAAAATGTTTAATTTTTGTAACCATTAGTTTCTTCAGCTGAAGTTTTGAGTGATTATGTTATCAGTTAGGAGAGCAATGCTGGGGTGGGGGAGGTGCAGAGTAGAGTGCCCCACAACCTGATTTGTGAAAAAAACAAAAGTTACAAAAAGTTTTCTCTCATATTTCATGAGACAAACAAGGATAAGAAGACTCATTCAGCCCATCTTAGCTTATGCTTCTAGATAGTACCCAGAGTTTTCCTACCTTTCGCAGCATCCAAATACTCATTTAATATTTTCAGAGTCCACTTAATGGGCCCAAGTTTCCACATGATTTGCGCCTGATTTTTAGGAGCAACTGGTGGAGAACGGACTATCTTAGAATTCGCAATTCTCCACATTTTTTTTTCTGCAGTTCTAGTCAGGTAGAACAGTTCTACTTTGGAACAGAATTTTTTCTTCAAAAGGGGGCGTGTCCGGCCACTGACGCCTGATTTGAAAGTTTCCACAGTGAAAATGTACTCCAAACTAAAGTAGAATGGAGCAAGTGAAGATTTTTGTAGAACTGAAAAAACCTGTACTACACATTAAAAAATCAGGCGCAGGTTACAAATCAGGCGTAGGGAACGAGGTGGGGGGGGAGGGGGGGGGAAGGGAAGTCATTAAATTCTACAATCAATTCTTATTTATACATACAAATATTATACAAATAAATCCAACCTGAATAAACATTTATAAGCAAAGAAAAGATTAAATAAACCATCTTCCTACCTGTGTGAAAGTGCTTCAGCCAGGAAGAATGGTGCAGCAAGCCTCACAAAACGAGGGAGCCGACCGAACACGGGCGGGGGGGGGGGGGGAGGAGGGAGCCGACCGAACGCAGGCGGGGGGAAGGAGTGGAGGGAGCCGACCGAATACGGGCGGGGGGAGGGAGGAGGGAGCCGACCGAACGCGGGCCGGGGGGGGGGGGGGGAGGAGGGAGCCGACCGAACACGGGCGGGGGGGGGGGGAGGAGGGAGCCGACCGAATGCGGGCGGGGGGGGGGGGGGAGGAGGGAGCCGACCTAACACGGGCGGGGGTGGGGGGGGGAGGAGGGAGCCGACCGAATGCGGGCCGGGGGGTGGGAGCCGACCGAACGTGGGAGGGGAGGGAGGGAAGGGAGCTGACGAACGCGGGAGGGAGAGAGCCGACCAAACGCGGGCGGGCGGGAGCTGACCGAACGTGGGCGGGCGGGAGGGAGCCTACCGAACGCGGGGGGGAGGGAAGGGAGCCGACCGAACGCGGGGGGGGGGGGGAGGGAAGGGAGCCAACCGAACGCGGGCGGGAGGGAGGGAGCCGACCGAACGCGGGAGGAAGGGAGCCGACCGAACGCGGTGGGGGAGGGAGGGAGCCGACCAAACGCGGGGTGGGGGAAGGGAATGGAGCCGTTCCAGACGGCTGGCGGGAAAGAGAGAAGGCTGCAGGAAGCCTCAGAAATTTAGGAGCCATTTCCCGACGGCAAAAGGGGAGGTCGTCGGGAAACGGCTGCCTCAACTTTCTGAGGCTTCCTACACCCTTCTCACTGCTACAAGAAGCCTCTGTGCTGATGGCAATGTACTTTTATTAAAAAATGTTCAAAAACAAAACAGCTACAAAGAACTACAAAAATGGCCGAGTGCCAATGTTTTTTTCACACTGAGCATGCGCGAACGCTCCAACGCGCACGCGCAGCGTTGCCGGCAGGAAAAAAACTAATTTAAATAGTACCCGCCCTCTCCCACTTACAAAATCGGCACGAGTATAGGCTCCGCCCCCCTGGGCGTCGCGCCAAGCAGACAAAGAGCTGCAAAGCGCTCCAGAATCGCTCGGTTTTTTTCCGGCGCCGTTTTAGGCGCGAAAAACGGGCGCCCAGCTCAGAGGGGCGCCCGTTTTTTATCATGTGGAAACTTGGGCCCAATGTGTGGCGAATTTCCTATAAATCAATTTAAAATTTGCCTTTCACTAGCTTGAAGTTAACCTCCCTAGTCCTATTGCATTTTCATTTGAAGTAATGTCTGGATTTATCTCCTTTTGACCACTTTGTGCCGTACACATCACCAGGAAGTCATCTGTCACTTTCTTTCAAAGTTGAAAAGCCCAAATTTCTAGAGTTTTTTCTAATGTCATGAATCAGTCTTGTGGGATTTTAATGTCTCCACCCTTGTGTCTCAGTAACCAACAAATGGACACAGTATTCTAGGCACAGTTTAGCAAGGCACTAAACAGTTTAAGCACAACTTCCTTCGATTTATATTCAACAGTTCTTTTAACTCGGGGTTACATTTGCTTGTTTGCTACTCCATACTGATTGGACATATTTAATGCAGTGTCTATTAATATTCCTGCATCTCTTTCAACATCATTCAAGGAGTACTTATGCTGCAAATATTTTTCTATGTGCAGCAGTTTATACTTATCAATCTTAAACTTCAATGGTCACTATTTCATCCACGTATACTTTGTCCAATTCATTGTGTACTTCATGAGCTGTCTCCTCAGATTCAACGGTTTCTCCTAGTTTGGCATCAACGGCATGAGTTTGCAGGGAGCTTCTGAACCCAAGTCATTAATGTAAATTGAATACAGGAATCTGAACATCAATGCCTGGAACAATCCACTGGGGAGCACAGCACCTGAACTTCAATCCCCAAACAAGCACAAACTGCTTCTTATCCACCAGCCACTTTCTTCATCAAATCCCTGATTAACGTTGAATCCCCACTGCTTTCAACCCAAGTAGTAGTCTTAAGGATTAGCCTGAATTCTGAATTCTATCAAAGTATTTTTTTGGAACGTTAGGTACACTACATTATAGGACTTTTTCACAATCTGCTCAGGATGTCACCTTCTCAAAACACAGTCTAGGAGATTGGTGAGGCAAAGTCTCCCCTTCTGAATGTGTTGGTTGCCATTTACTGAGTTATGATCATAGAACTAGTCAGCAATAATCCTGATAATAGAGGTTATTATTTTACCAGCTACTAGTATGAAGTTGATTGATTTGTAGTCATTTTGTTTGCCACCCTCTTTGAAAATCAGGTTTGCTTGTTTCTAATCTATCAAGAACTCCCCAACAACCGACTCCCTCATTACAAGGATCAACACTTCAAAATACAGAAAAAAGCAAATATAATTTTGGGGCCAAAAAAAATTAATGCCACCACTTCATTTCCCTTTCAAGTGTGACAGTACAGGTTATTCAGGTTTCACTTATGCCCCCATTTATTTCCTACATTTCGATGTTTTCATGGGCCTTGGTACGCCTGTCTGCACCCATCATATTGTAGTTCTTAAGAAATTTTACGAAGAGTAACCGATCACAAAGCTACACATCAACACTTCGTCACCTGCTCTGGACCGGTTTACAGCTCTTTGCTGGTTTCTCAACAATGAGCTGGGCCATGGAGGTAAGGAGGAAGGGAAGCAATGATAAAGAATGGGCATGTGACGAGGAGACACAGTGATTGGACAGTACATGATTGTAGTGAGATGCATTAGAGAAGGGCACAGCAGTATATGGTGAGGTGGTGATGGATAAGAGATGTGGAACTGGAGGAGCAGACATGGGGAAAGGCTAACCCTTTCCATGTTAATTTCCCATGATACCCTGCATCATACACCCCCTCCCCACCAGATCCCTCTAACCAATACCCTGCACCTGTAAATACAACCGTCCATGGTTCACTTCTCTGCCCAGTGTCCCATGGCTCTGATTCCCTTCCCCACCATGTTGCACCTCTTACCCAAAAAGAAAAAGATAACAGGAAAGGACAGAGCAAAGCAGAGAGCTAAAGAGAAAAAGACCAAGTAGCAAAAACAATACGACAATAGAAACAGCCAAGATGGAGACAATATGGTACGACTTATAAGTAGTGCCTCAGGAGAGCCACTAATGATTAATTTTAATAGGTGCTTTTGCTAACCGTGAGGAAAAGTTTCAGTTTACGTATTGGTTTGGGAAATCTAGCATTCAACAAAATTTAGCTGGGAAAATCCTCTTCACCCCTTTGTCATCGTCACCTGTTTCCTCCAACTGGAGGACAGAACAGTTTGAGATGTATCCTTCTCCATGACCTTCAATACAACTCCCATGAATAGTCAGCACGAGTGCAATTATACATGATGGAGATCAACGATGCCAGTTTTTCCCTCCAAGGGGACAATTCACTTCCACTTAGCAGCCCGTAAGACACAAACTTAAAGCAACACAGCATGCTGAAAGTACCATTCCCTGAGAAAACGTAAGTTCACAATTGTAATTCTCTTCTGCTCAGCTAAACAATTGTAGTGAAGTAACTAACAGAGGCACTTCCCCAGATAGAAGCATAGAGAAATCTAAAAGCCAGTCATCCTAGCCCACTCTTGCACACCTATAATGGTACAAGTAGATCCTGCAGCCTAGAAGGCACAAAAAAATTGAAAAAATAAAACAAACTCTCACAAATTGAAGATCATTTTAACAGCTGGCAAAAATGTAATTTAAAATGTTAGAACTTTTACTTGGAAGCCAAGTACAAGTACACCTGATTTATGGTATACCCCAAAACATCCTACAAGTATTAAGTCATTTAAACAAGTACAGTATACTTTAAAAAAATGCTTACTGGCAATTTCTTTCCATTGAGCATGACTTTTACTCCTTTACATGATCCAGCTACATCATAAGCTCTTCGAGTCATGAGCGCCACTATATCTTTGTCCAGTTTTTCCATCTTGAACTTTGAGAGATCGGGTTGGAATGTAATACATGTATAATCATCACCATCAAAATACTTAATCTTCGCCTCAGATGATTTGTTCATATTGTTTGTCCATGTCTAAGGGAAGCATTGAAGTTTTGTTAAATTCCATTTTGATCATGGCTTAGGTGCAAATTTAATATTGCTGTTTTGATATTATAGAAGTTAACCCTCTCCAATATGATTACAAAATAATTTTGTACGGTCTGCTTTTGTTAATAGGATAGCAATTATGGATGATCTCTCACCCATATATAAAGGCAAAATTGTAAAAGAAGCCACACAACATTAGTGCAGATAAAATACTGGCTTCAATCTGAAAATAATACATGCTTAAGAAAGAACAGTATTCTACAGCCATCAGGACTAAATGCTATAAAAACATTGGTACAGATTAAATGAAAGAAAATTTTAAAAGCTGCAAAAAGAATTCTAAATCAGTAATAGGAAATATTTAAACAAGAGATGGAAAAGGTACGGTGACAATTTATTTTATGTCTCATGGTTAATTTTTAACTTGTATATTTATATTGCTAGAATCAACATGAAAGGGGTATGGTAAAATAGGTCAAATGGGTAAAATCTGTATTTCTTTTAACAATTCCTATGTTCCTATATTTAGCACAAAGAGTGATCGCACAGAGTTGGCATAAACGGAGTACATCGTAAACAGTTTAAAAGTTGGGAATTTGGAGAGAGTGGGTATTCGGTGCAGAGGGGCAAGGAGATGCAGTTTTATGCCTCCAATACTTGTGGTTCATGTAAGCTTGAGGCAGTTAAGTATTTAAAATGTTGTCCAGTGTTTTAGTGCAAGTTAGTATGCAACAAAATTTTTTTTATAACATACTAAAAAGTAGATATAAATAATCTAGTCTAAGATGGTAGAGCAGGTTGTGTTTCTGAACTGCAATATGTGGGAGTTTGTGGACAGCGAATCTCTCCGGCTCATAGGGGGCGGGACGCACACACGGGTGCAAGAAAGGGGGCAGGAGAGAGAGAGCGAGAGAGAAAGTGCGAAATAAAGAGAAGAAATGTAAAGTGGCTCAGAATGAAGACTCATATAGGCAAGACAGCAAGAATGAGGTGAAATCAGCTGACTTAAGATGAAACCACAACTACACAAATCTCTTCGATGGTGCTACTCCTCCCCTATTGGGGTGATGGACAATTTGTACACGGGGGAATGAATACCACATTTTCACTCCAGTTCCTAAATTGGGGTAAATGGCATTGCTACTTCCACCTGGAATGGATATGGTCTATAAATTGCGACATACCTGCTTAAAGCTGCTTTTGTATTCCTTGCAGGCTGTTTCAACTGTAAACTTGATGCTGAATATGTTGCAGAGCTTAGCACCATAGCCATTTCTTCCACCTGCAAAATTCAAGCAATAACAGTATTCCTTCACCAATGCTGTAGGCATCAAACCTCTCAAAGGTTGAAAATAAGATTTTTCACAATACAATGTAATGGTACACTCGGTTCTTACCCGTGACTTTCTTTTCATCATCATCATAGTTACTTGAGGTCAAGAGCTGCCCAAAAATCAAAGCAGGTACAAATACTTTTTCTACTTTGTGCTCTACGACTGGAATTCCTTTCCCATTGTTCCAAATACTAATGATGTTGGAATCCCTTAAAAAGTACAACAGACATATAAATGTGCACATCTCTTCAAAACCAAGAATACTGGTGATTTACTCACTTTATTTAAAAACACAAAGAATACTGCAATTGTTCTTACTTTGGTTAGTAAACCGATGTGTTAAGAACCGGCTTAAAATATTTTATGCAGAACCAAACCCAGGGATCCATGTTTTGAAGCAGGGGACTAGATCTTTGAGCCACATACGGAAACTACATTTTAAAGTTTTCTGTATGATTCACAAGTATTAAAAAAAAATACTTCTCAAAATATCGTAGGACTTTACTGCCAACACACAAACAAAATTTAAATGCTCGTACATAAACAAATCAAATGACCCTAAAATTATCGATTCTGACTGTTATGTCTTGGATAAGGAGTCAGACTAGATACTGCAAGCTCAAAGTAAGTGTGACCGTAGTCCTTTATTACAGATCTCCAGAGTGCCTCTCCAGCCTGTGAGGCCTCCTTACATCCAGGTGCTCCCAAGGGATTGTGGGATTCGTTGGGACTCCAGGGGATAAGCCCTCTGGTGGTTAGACGTGGTAATTACAGGTTTACATACATAACAACACTGCCCCCTCCAAAGTCAATAGTGTAACTATTTACAATGTGAGTCGATCTGGGGCCTTTCTTTCCCTGGTTGATCGTCTCGGCGCAAATGCTGGTGTTGGTGAGTCGTTTGTTGGGCCTTCGCTGGACTGCTGTGCAGCTGGCCTTCCTGGACTGCTGGGGGCGGTAAGTCTTGCTATTCTGCTGCGGGTGATGGGTTCGGCTTCGTGGCCAACCGCTGGGTCGGTTGCCACTTGTGTGTGTGTTGGAGGGTCGAAAAAGGTAGAGTCTATTGTGGGTTGTTCTGGATAGTCCGTAAATCTAAATTTGGTTTGGTCCAGTGTTTTCTGCAGGTGAGTCCATTTGTGAGTTTGACCACAAACACCCTACTCTGCTCTTTAGCCAAAACAGTGCCAGCAATCCACTTGGGACCTTGTCCATAGTTCAACGCAAATACAGGATCATTGACTTCAATTTCGCGTGACACATTTGCACGATCATGACATGTATTCTGTTGAAGCTGCCTGCTCTCTACCTGTTCGTGTAGATCAGGATGGACTAAGTCTGCAGTAAGCCATCAGTTACCCTTTTCAAGCTCTGCTTGATTGTTTGAACTGCTCGTTCTGCCTGGCTTAAACGGGGCAGACGTGACATGTTTGACCCCATTGCGGGTCATGAATTCCTTGAATTCGGCACTCGTAAAGCATGGCCCATTGTCACTTACAAGGACATCAGACAGGCCGTGCGTGGCAAACATGGCCCATAGGCTTTCAATGGTGGCAGCGGACGTGCTTGCCGACATTATCACACATTCAATCCACTTGGAGTACGCATCTACAACCACTAAAAACATTTTTACCAAGAATGGGCCTGCATAGTCGACATGAACCCTAGACCACGGTTTGGAGGGCCAAGACCATAAACTTAGTGGTGCCTCCCTGGGTGCATCGCTTAACTGGGAACATGTATTACATTTGTGCACACAGGACTCTAAGTCTGCATCGATACCAGGCCACCACACGTGGGATCTGGCTTTCGCTTTCATCATTACAATGCCTGGGTGGGTACTGTGGAGATCACTAATAAAAGTGTCCCTGCCTTTTTTTGGCACAACTACCCGATTACCCCATAGGAGGCAGTCTGCCTGTATAGACATTTCATCTTTGCGCCGCTGGTATGGCTTTATCTCTTCCTGCATCTCTAATGGGACACTAGACCAACTCCCGTGAAGCACACAGTTTTTTTACAAAGGACAGTAAGGGGTCCTGGCTCGTCCCGGTTCTAATCTGTCGGGCGCTAACAGGTGATTGCTCACTCTCGAATGCTTCCATTACCATAACTAAATCTGCAGGCTGTGCCATCTCCATCCCAGTGGTGGGCAATGGTAGCCTACTGAGAGCATCTGCACAGTTTTCTGTGCCTGGCCTGTGGCAGATGGCGTAGTTGTATGCGGACAACGTGAGCGCCTATCTCTGGATGCGGGCCGATGCATTCGTATTTATCCTCTGATTTTCAGAAAAGAGTGATATAAGCGGCTTATGGTCGGTTTCCAATTCAAATTTGAGCCCGAACAGATATTGATGCATTTTCTTTACCCCGTAAACACATGCTAATGCTTCTTTTTCGATCATACTGTAGGCCCTCTCAGCCTTAGACAGACTTCTGGATGCATAAGCAACCGGTGCAATTTCCCAAATTCATTAGCTTGTTGCAATACACACCCAACCCCATGCGATGATGCATCACATGCTAGTACCAAACGTTTACATGGATCGTACAACACAAGCAATTTGTTTGAACATAACAGCTTCCTAGCTTTCTCAAAGACATTTTCTTGGCTTTTACCCCATACCCATTCATCTCCTTTACGCAGTAAAGAGTGCAGGGGTTCTAACAATGTGCTAAGACCTGGTAAGAAGTTACAAAAATAGTTCAGGAGCTCCGTCACGTTCTGTGGTCTAGGTGCGTTTTTGATTGCCTCGAATCGGTGGGCCTGATGCCATCCGCCGCGATTCTTCTCCCCAGGAACTCCACTTCAGGCACCAGGAAAACACACTTCGATCGTTTTAGCCTGAGCCCCACACGATTAAGCCGACTAAGAACCTCCTCCAGGTTCTGCAGGTGCTCGACGGTGCCCCGACCTGTAACCAAGATGTCATCCTGGAAGACCACAGTGTGCAGGACCGACTTCAGCAAGCTTTCCATGTTCCTCTGGAATATCGCCGCGGCCAATCGAATCCCAAACAGGCATCTGCTGTAAACAAAAAGACCTTTGTGCGTGTTGATGCAGGTGAGGCCTTTCGAAGATTCCTCCAGCTCCTGCGTCATGTAGCTTCGTGAACGTTTTCCCTCACGCCAGCGTTGCAAATAGGTCGTCTGCCTTTGGTAGCAGGTATTGATCCTGCAGTGAGAAACAATTGATAATTACTTTATAATCACCACAGATTCTGACGGTGCCGTCTCACTTGAAGACTGGAACAATCGGCAAAATGATGCCCTCTCGTTGCAGCCTGTAAAACTCGATCTTTACCCTCTTTCTCATCATGTAAGGTACCGCTCTTGCCTTGTGATGGATGGGTCGCGCCCCCGGAATCAAATGGATTTGCACTTTTGCTCCTTGGAACTTCCCAATGCCTGGTTCGAACGGGGCTGTGAACTTGCTTAGGGCCTGGGCACGAGCTGTCGTCAACGGACAAAAGCGCTCGGACGTTGTCCCAGTTCCAGCGTATCTTTCCCAGCCAGCTCCTGCTGAACAGCGTGGGGCCATCGCCCGGTACCACCCATAGTGGCAAATCATGCACCGCTCCATCGTAGGAGACCTTTACGGTAGCACTGCTAATTACGGGAATCAGTTCCTTTGTGTACGTTCTAAGTTTGGTACGAATGGGAGGCAGGACTGACCTTGAAGCCTTGTTGCACCATAACTTATCGAAAATCTTTTTATTCATTATGGATTGGCTTGTGCCCGTGTCCAGCTCCATGGACACCGGGAGTCCATTTAATTCAACCTTCAGCATTATCGGGGGACACTTCGTGATAAATGTGTGCACCCCATATACCTCTGCCTCCTCGGTCTGAAGTTCTGGTTCGTCATGATCCACCGTGGATCTGTCCTCCTCTGCAACATGGTGGTTTGCAGGATTAGCAGGGTTTGCAGCTCACCTGCACATGCGTTGGAGGTATCCCATTGTTCCACAACCCTTGCAAACGTATCCTTTGAAATGGCATGAATGGAATCGAAGATCACCCCCGCAGCGCCAACAAGGTGTTAATTGCCTTGGTATTCACCACCCTTGATGGCGGACTCTGAGACATCTGCAGACGTGCAGCTACAGGCGTGTAAGTACTGCCATGTACATTTCTATTTGAAAACAACGTTACTTTGTTCACAGTACTTGCAGCAGCACTAGTGTGCTGGGAAATTTGTCTGGTATTGTCACTGGTGGAGAAAAACGCCTGGGCTATCACTATGGCTTTACTCAAGGTTGGGGTCTCTACAGTCAAAAGTTTTGTGAAGTATTACTTCATGGCCAATGCCAAGTACAAAGAAGTGCCTGAGCATATGCTCCAAGTGTCGTTCAAATTCGCAATGTCCTGCAAGGCGCCTTAGCTCGGCAACGTAGCTCACTACTTCCTGGCCTTCAGATCTCTTGTACATGTAGAACCGATATCTCGCCATCAGAACTCTTTCCTTCAAGTTTAGATGCTCCCGGACCAGTGTGCACAACTCATCGTACGACTTGTCTGTGGGTTTTACTGGAGCGAGTAGGTTTTTCACGAGGTCATACATTGGTGCCCCGCAAACAGTGAGGAGGATCGCCCTTCGTTTGGCAGCGTTCCCTTCTCCTTCCAGCTCGTTGGCCACGAAGTATTGGTCAAGTCACTCCACGAAGGTTTCCCAATCATCTCCCTCTGAAAATTTCTCCAGGATTCTCTGCATTGTTGCGTTGGGGTTCGTCATCTGTATCTTGTCGCCAGTTGTTATGTCTTGGATAAGGAGTCAGACTTGATACTGCAAGCCCAAAGTAAGTGTGACCGTAGTCCTTTATTACAGATCTCAGAGTGCATTTCCAGCCTGTGAGGCCTCCTTATATACAGGTGCTTCCAAGGGATTGTGGGATACCTTGAGACTCCAGGGGATAAGCCCTCTGGTGGTTAGACATGGTAATTACAGGTTTACATACATAACACTTACAACACGGAAGGAAGCCATTCGGCCCATCATGCCTGTACCAGCACTTTAAAGAGCTATCCAACTAGTTCCATTCCTGCACTCTTTACCCATAGCCCTGAAAATGTTTGTTTTCCAAATATGTATCAAATTCCCTTTTGAAAGTTACTACTGAATTTACATCTGCTTGCCTTGAAGGCCCAGATCGTTAGCAACTCACTGCATTACAAAAAATGGTCATTAGCCCTCTGATTCGTTTGCCAATTATTTTAAATCGGTTGCCGACCCACCCGCCAGTGGAAAATTTTTCCTTATTTACCCTATCAAAATCCCTCATAAGGTTGAATATCTCTTAAATCTCACCTTAACCTTCTCTGCTCTAAAGGGAACAATCTCAGCTTCACTAGCACATTTTAACATTAAAAAAAACAATAAAATCCAATACCCACATGTTTAAGAAAGCAGACAACCAGGCACAAGACGTTAAACTCTCATACAAATATTTACTAACTGCTTGGTGCTCACTTATCTTTTTGGCTAGTTGATGCTCCCCATGTTCTATATTCTGGCTTCAGCTGCTGCTGTGCACTTCCTGCCCTGCTCCATAGCTATGTGCTATCCTCCAACCCTAGGCCTGATATTTTTCACGTTTGTCCGCTGAAGCTCAGGCTAGAATGATCAGCCACTGTTCAACACTGTCCAATCTGGTCTGCTCCACTGACACCTGCTGCCTTCCACTTTCTGTTCTTTTAATCTCCACCACTGTCTACTCCACTCACTGCCACTGCCACATTAATCATATCCCGTTAGTCGGTTTGTAAAGTAGGTATTTCTTTTGCTGTTTGTTACAGCATTTGGAACTGCCCGGAAAATTGGTAAAGGCTATTTTCTGGTTGGTTTGAAAAAAACCTGCTCCCTCATTTGTTTCCTATTTGAACCAAGGGAACAAGCTTTTAAAATCCTGTGCCCGATTAAGTTTAAAAAGCGAAAGCCAACTGTAGAAGAAATTTCTATACACAAGTATGCAAACGCAAACATGCAAACCGACCAGGGCTTTGTGAACCAGATAAGACATCCATGACCTAACCTATTTGTGCATATTCAAAATCAAACAAGATGAACAATTAAGCTCTAATAGTTGTCAAATCAATGGTCAGTGCATATTCCATCGTAGTAAAAGGCATCCATCACTTTTCTCGAATATATCTTGAATGGGTATAACTGCATTGATAAAAAAAAACTACAAATCTGTTAAAATAGACCTGTCAAAGGTCTTCAGTTCCAGTAAAATATGCAGTACAAACTGTACATGATAATGGACATACTTGTGGTAAGTGCAATATTTGTCAGCTGTGGCTCAGTTGGTAGAATCCTTGCCTCTGAATTAGAAGGTTGTGGGTTCAAGTCCCTCTCGAGACTGCAGCACAATAATTTAGGTTGACACTCCAGTGCAAGGAGAATGAGATGTTAAACCGAGGCTCCTTCTGCCCTCTCAGGTAGACGCAAAAGATCCCAGGGCACGATTATGAAGAAAAGCAGAGGAGTTATCTCCCTGTGTCCTGGCCAATATCTATCCCTCAATCAACATCATTAAAACAGATTATCTGGTCATTAGCCATTGCTCTTTGTGGGAATTTGCTGTGCATAAATTGGCTGCTGCGTTTCCTACATTACAACAGTGACTACACCTCAAAAAGTACTTAATTGGCTGTAAAGTGCTTTGGGACGTCCGGTGGTCATGAAAGGCACTATATAAATGCAAGGCTTTCTTTTTATTCAAATACTTACACATCTATTGAAATTTTGATACACGTCATATTCTTGTCCCTCTGCTTGTTATCAGCTGCATTAACTAAAGACAAAATAAATCATTTTATACAAATCCAAAAGAGCACCAATGGATAAAACAAGAATTACCATTTAGAAGGGCAAAATGATTATGCTTAGACTTTTCACTCATGAAATATGTAGAATAGTGGGACAACGTTTACGCCCACTGACATTGAAATGGACTGGCCACCACACCATGTTTTCCCGTGTCTGTCTAATTTCATGAATCCTAGCAAGCTCCGAGCAAAAGTATCAACTTTGATTGGGAAGTCACTCTTTGGGGGGGTGACCTTGTGGGCTGCTGTAGAATTTAAAGGCTACAGAAACTTAACTGGACCACCACAGCAAAAATCGTTGAGGCAGCATATATCTAAATGTTCACAATAATAATGTAAGTGAGGTCTGCAAGAGGGCAAAGAATCCTTTTGTTCAGCAAGGAAGCAGTGAAGTGCTACTCCACAAAGTTAGGCAAAGGATGGACACTATTTGGGTAGGAGAAATGCAGATCCAAAGTAGAGCAACACACCAGGAGGTGACTAGGGCAATGGACACAAATTCAGCCATGTCTCGCACAGTAACTCAGTGCACAATTTTTTTTTAAATGAACTTACCAAGACAAAAATGGTAAGAGGGATTAGCAGCAACCTGCAAAAAATGCACAGTATAAAGCATGTTGAGCACTTTGGGATCTCCTCTCACTTTGCATTCAATTGAATAAATTGCTTACCATCAATGCCCAGGAGGCAGCATGGTATGCCTTACATTCCCAGCCATCACCTAGAAATGTTTCTTTCCTCACAGCCTTACATGGAAGCATCCCACTAAAAGCTTCACATAGACTCTAACTGAAAGTGAGTTTGAAGGACAGAGGAAACAAGCAGGAAAAAAGGGTTAAAAAACAAATTTAAAAGCTCTTTGTCTAAATGCACATAGCATTCGTAACAAAATAGATGAGTTGACGGCACAAATAGATACAAATGGCTATGATCTGACAGCCATTACAGAGACGTGGTTACATGGTAACCAGGACTGGGAACTAAATATTCAGGGATATTTGACAATTCGGAAGGACAGACAGAAAGGAAAAGGAGGTGGGGTACATTGTTAATAAAGGATTGGATCAGTGTATTAGTGAGAAGCGATATTGGCTCAGAGGATCAAGATGTTGAATCAGTTTGGGTAGAGATAAGGAATAATAAAGTCACTGGTGGGCATAGTCTATAGGCCCCCTAACAGTAGATACACTATTGGACGGAGTATAAATCAAGAAATAATGGAGGCTTGTAATAAAGGAACAGCAATAATCAGGGGTGATTTTAACCTTCATATTGATTGGACCAAGCAAATTGGCCAGGGTAGCCTTGAAGAAGAGTTCATAGAGTGTATCCAGGATAGTTTCCTTGAACAGTACATTGCGGAACCAACCAGGGAGCAGGCTATCTTAGATCTAGTACTGCATAATGAGGCAGGATTAATAAATGATCTCGTAGTAAAAGATCCTCTAGGAATGAGTGACCATAATATGGTTGAATTTCAAATTCAGTTGGAGGGTGAGAAAGTTGGTTCTCAAACCAGGGTCCTAAGCTTAAATAAAGGAGACTACAAATGAATGAGGGTAAAGTTGGCTAAAGTGGACTGGAAAAATAGACTAAAGAATGGGATGGTTGATGAGCAGTGGCAGACATTTAAGGAGATATTTCATAACTCGCAACAAAAATATATCCCAATGAGAAGGAAAGACTGTAAGAGGAGGGATATTCATCCGTGGCTAACTAAGGAAATATGGGAGGGTATCAAATTGAAAACAAAGGCATACAATGTGGCCAGGACTAGTGGGAGGCCAGAGGATTGGGTAATTTTTAAAAGCCAGCACAGAAAGACTAAAAAAATGATGGCGAGGGAAAAGATAGATTATGAAAGTAAACTCGCAAGAAATCAAAAAACAGATATTAAGAGTTTCTACAAGTACATAAAAAGGAAAAGAGTGGCTAAAATAAATGTTGGTCCCTTGGAGGATGAGACTGGGGAATTAATAATGGAGAACAGGGAAATGGCAGAGATGTTGAACAAATATTTTGGTTTTCACGGTAGAAGACACTAAAAGCATCCCAATAGTGGATAATCAAGGGGCTATAGGTAGGGAGGAACTTTATACAATCACTTATGAAGTAGTACTAGGTAAAATAATGGGACTAAAGGTGGACAAGTCCCCTGGACCTGATGCCTTGCATCCAAGAGTCTTAAGAGAAGTGGCTGCAGAGATAGTGGATGCATTGATTGTAATCTACCAAAATTCCCTGGATTCTGGGGCGGTCCCAGCAGATTGGAAAACCGCAAATGTAACGCCCCTATTTAAAAAAGGAGGCAGACAAAAAGCAGGAAACTATAGACCAGTTAGCCCAACATTCGTTGTTGGGAAAATGCTGGAGTCCATTATTAAGGAAGCAGTAGCGGGACATTTGGAAAAGCATGATTCAATCAAGCAGAATCAGCATGATTTTATGAAAAGGAAATCATGTTTGACAAATTTGCTGGAGTTGTTTGAGGATGTAACAAGCAGGAGGTTACTGCACAAGATAGAAGCTCACGGGGAAGGGGGTAATATATTAGCATGGATAGAGGATTGGCTAAGTAACAGAAAACAGAGAGTCGGGATAAATGGGTCATTTTCTGGTTGGCCAACAGTGACTCGTGGGGTGCCGCAGGGATCGGTGCTGGGTCCTCAACTATTTACAATCTATATTAATGACTTGGATGAAGGGACCAAGTGTAATGTAGCCAAGTTTGCTGATGATACCAAGGTGGGTGGGAAAGCAAATTGTGAGGAGAACACAAAAAATTTGCAAAGGGATCTAGACAGGCTAAGTGAGCGGGCAAACATTTGGCAGATGGAGTATAATGTGGGAAAATGTGAGTTTCTCCACTTTGGCAGAAATAATAGAAAAGCAAATTATAATTTAAATGGAGAAAAATTGCAAAGTGCTGCAGTACAGAGAGACCTGGGGGTCCTTGTACATGAAACACAAAAAGTTAGTATGCAGGTACAGCAAGTAATCAGGAAGGCAAATGGAATGTTGGCCTTTATTGCAAGGGGGATAGAGTATAAAAGCAGAGAAGTCCTGCTGCAACTGCACAGGGTATTGGTGAGGCCATACCTGGAGTACTGCGTACAGTTTTGGTCTCCATATTTAAGGAGGGATATACTTGCATTGGAGGCTGCTCAGAGAAGGTTCACTAGGCTGATTCCGGAGATGAGGAGGTTGAGTTATGAAGATAGGTTGAGTAGGTTGGGCCTATACACATTGGAGTTCAGAAGAATGAGAGGTGATCTTATTGAAAAGTATAAGATAATGAAGGGGCTCGATAAGGTGAATGCAGAGAGGATATTTCCACTCATAAGGGAAACTAAAACTAGGGGACATAGTCTTAGAATAAGGGGCCGCCCATTTAAAACTGAGATAAGGAGAAATTTCTTCTCTCAGAGAGTTGTAAATCTATGGAATTCTCTGCATCAGAGAGCTGTGGAGTCTGGGTCATTAAATATATTTAAGGCGGAGATAGACCGATTTTTGAGCGATAAGGGAGTAAAGGGTTATGGGAAGCGGGCAGGGAAGTGGAACTGAATCCATGGTCAGATCATCCATCATCTTATTGAATGGCGGAGCAGGCTCGAGGGGCCAAATGGCCTACTCCTGCTCCAATTTCTTATGTTATGTTATTATGCATGGTGCATGCACCAGTTATTCCTAGTATGGCTGTTAGCCGACACCTGGATTTTTTGCACTTTCTCCAGTGCTTTTATGTTCTTTTTAAAGTATATGTTTCTCTGCTGTCACATGCTACAAGTTTGCAAAATACATCAAGAAACTCTTGTATCATTCCTTCTACTGAATGTGACATGTGACCATTACTCCACAGCAACCCATTCTAACCTCTCTGCCTCCACTCAGTGTGAACAAGACAGAGGAGGAATAACCAGGCACTTCCAATCTTGCTAGCACTTCACAGCACACACCATCACTCATTCTTCTGAAACACCAATGCAGACACATCTATCTGGGAGAACTGGAGAGTCAAGCGCGAGTGCAGGATGAAACATAAATCCCAAGTGAACATGAGCAGCCGAGAGTGAGATACAAGGAAGTAGACGGTGCTAACTGGAGCGTCAGGAGATGTCACTCTCAGCTGAAGGGGAAGCATAGTGGAAAGAGGTGATAGTAGGTACTCACACAAAATGGGACTGCATTAAAATTTGGATTGCACTAAATTTGTCTTGCAGATGAACATTATTCTTTGCAGGTTTGGAAGTTGTTTTCAGCTGATGGAATAAATGGGAGCTCTGTGATGTACATACTAGGAAGGTTCTGCAAAGTATGGCATTCTAATGGTGGGAAGTGGGTGAAGATGCATACGTGACTGTTCATGCAGTAGCAGTCAAAAGATCAACTGCATCAGTGTGGCATGAATGTGCCTTGCAGCCAGAGAAAGGTCATCCACCGCATTTTCCAGGCTACAGCTCCTTGGGTTATATACATATAGAAGCACCTCATGTACGGCGGTATGGGAAAGTAGGAGCCATGAATCGCCAGTGGAGCCTCACCAACCAGGCCTCCCTCTCCTCCAACCAATGATAAATCTCCTTTGCGCCATGACTTAGCAAGGGTGTGGGGGAAGGGAAAGATGCAGCCTCAGAACAAATGATAGAAAGGCAAACGATAAACAGTGAAGTTTTAAAATTCAGTACTATTGAAGAAATAAGGAATCTACACTGCTTTGAAATGTGCTGGGTTCTTTAAATTTACTACTGCTTTTTTCTAACGGTAGATGAGAGTGTGATGCGGGGCGGGGGGGGGGGGGAGAGAGACGGGGAGGAGAGAGAGAGACGGAGAGAGAGAGAGATAGAGAGAGATGGTGGAGGAGAGAGAGATAGAAAGAGAGATGGTGGAGGAGTGCGTGTTGCGGGGGGAGAGAGAGGAGGGAGGAGAAAGAGTGTATGTTGTGGGGGAAGAGAGAGGGAGAGATGGGGAGGAGGGAGGAGAGAGAAATGGGGAGGAGAGAGAAATGGGGAGGAGAGCGAGATGGGAAGGAGAGAGTGCTGGTGGAGGAGAGAGAGAGAGAGAGAGAGAAATAAGAGAGAGAAAAGAGAGAGCGAGATGGGGAGGGGAGGAGAGAGAGTGATGGGGAGGGGAGGAGAGAAAGAGAGATGGGGAGGGGAGGAGAGAGAGATGGGGAGGGGAAGAGAGAGAATGGGGAGGGGAAGAGAGAAAATGGGGAGGGGAGGAGAGAGAATGGGGGGAAGGGGAGGACAGAGATGGGGGTAGGAGAGATATGGAGGGGGAGAGAGAGAGAGAGACGTGTGAAGGAGAGAGAGAGAAGGGGGGAGGAGAGAGAGAGAGACGGGGGAGGCAAAGAACAAAAAGGGCCACTGTACAGCAAAATTCTAAAAGGACAAAGGGTGTTAAAAAAACAAACCTGAAGGCTTTGTGTCTTAATGCAAGGAGTATCCGCAATAAGGTGGATGAATTAACTGTGCAAATAGATGTTAATAAATATGATGTGATTGGGATTACGGAGACGTGGCTCCAGGATGATCAGTGCTGGGAACTCAACATTCAGGGGTATTCGACATTCAGGAAGGATAGAGTAAAGGGAAAAGGAGGTGGGGTAGCATTGTTGGTTAAAGAGGAGATTAATGCAATAGTTAGGAAAGACATTAGCTTGGATGATGTGGAATCTATATGGGTAGAGCTGCAGAACACCAAAGGGCAAAAAACGTTAGTAGGAGTTGTGTACAGACCTCCAAACAGTAATAGGGATGTTGGGGAGGGCATCAAACAGGAAATTAGGGTTGCATGCAATAAAGGTGTAGCAGTTATAATGGGTGACTTTAATATGCACATAGATTGGGCTAGCCAAACTGGAAGCAATACGGTGGAGGAGGATTTCCTGGAGTGCATAAGGGATGGTTTCCTAGACCAGTATGTTGAGGAACCAACTAGGGGGGAGGCCATCTTAGACTGGGTGTTGTGTAATGAGAGAGGATTAATTAGCAATCTCATTGTGCGAGGCCCCTTGGGGAAGAGTGACCATAATATGGTGGAATTCTGCATTAGGATGGAGAATGAAACAGTAAATTCAGAGACCATGGTCCAGAACTTAAAGAAGGGTAACTTTGAAGGTATGAGGCGTGAATTGGCTAGGATAGATTGGCGAATGATACTTAAGGGGTTGACTGTGGATGGGCAATGGCAGACATTTAGAGACCGCATGGATGAATTACAACAATTGTACATTCCTGTCTGGCGTAAAAATAAAAAAGGGAAGGTGGCTCAACCGTGGCTATCTAGGGAAATCAGGGATAGTATTAAAGCCAAGGAAGTGGCATACAAATTGGCCAGAAATAGCAGCGAACCCGGGGACTGGGAGAAATTTAGAACTCAGCAGAGGAGGACAAAGGGTTTGATTAGGGCAGGGAAAATGGAGTATGAGAAGAAGCTTGCAGGGAACATTAAGGTGGATTGCAAAAGTTTCTATAGGTATGTAAAGAGAAAAAGGTTAGTAAAGACAAACGTAGGTCCCCTGCAGTCAGAATCAGGGGAAGTCATAACGGGGAACAAAGAAATGGCAGACCAATTGAACAAGTACTTTGGTTCGGTATTCACTAAGGAGGATACAAACAACCTTCCGGATATAAAAGGGGTCAGAGGGTCTAGTAAGGAGGGGGAACTGAGGGAAATCTTTATTAGTCGGGAAATTGTGTTGGGGAAATTGATGGGATTGAAGGCCGATAAATCCCCAGGGCCTGATGGACTGCATCCCAGAGTACTTAAGGAGGTGGCCTTGGAAATAGCAGATGCATTGACAGTCATTTTCCAACATTCCATTGACTCTGGATCAGTTCCTATGGAGTGGAGGGCAGCCAATGTAACCCCACTTTTTAAAAAAGGAGGGAGAGAGAAAACAGGGAATTATAGACCGGTCAGCCTGATCTCAGTAATGGGTAAAATGATGGAATCAATTATTAAGGATGTCATAGCAGTGCATCTGGAAAATGGTGACATGATAGGTCCAAGTCAGCATGGATTTGTGAAAGGGAAATCATGCTTGACAAATCTTCTGGAATTTTTTGAGGATGTTTCCAGTAAAGTGGACAAAGGAGAACCAGTTGATGTGGTATATTTGGACTTTCAGAAGGCTTTCGACAAGGTCCCACACAAGAGATTAATGTGCAAAGTTAAAGCACATGGGATTGGGGGTAGTGTGCTGACGTGGATTGAGAACTGGTTGTCAGACAGGAAGCAAAGAGTAGGAATAAACGGGTACTTTTCAGAATGGCAGGCAGTGACTAGTGGGGTGCCGCAAGGTTCTGTGCTGGGGCCCCAGCTGTTTACATTGTACATTAATGATTTAGACGAGGGGATTAAATGCAGTATCTCCAAATTTGCGGATGACACTAAGTTGGGTGGCAGTGTGAGCTGCGAGGAGGATGCTATTAGTCTGCAGAGTGACTTGGATAGGTTAGGTGAGTGGGCAAATGTATGGCAGATGAAGTATAATGTGGATAAATGTGAGGTTATCCACTTTGGTGGTAAAAACAGAGAGACAGATTATTATCTGAATGGTGACAGATTAGGAAAAGGGAAGGTGCAACGAGACCTGGGTGTCATGGTACATCAGTCATTGAAGGTTAGCATGCAGGTACAGCAGGCAGTTAAGAAAGCAAATGGCATGTTGGCCTTCATAGCGAGGGGATTTGAATACAGGGGCAGGGAGGTGTTGCTACAGTTGTACAGGGCCTTGGTGAGGCCACACCTGGAGTATTGTGTACAGTTTTGGTCTCCTAACTTGAGGAAGGACATTCTTGCTATTGAGGGAGTGCAGCGAAGATTCACCAGACTGATTCCCGGGATGGCGGGACTGACCTATCAAGAAAGACTGGATCAACTGGGCTTGTATTCACTGGAGTTCAGAAGAATGAGAGGGGACCTCATAGAAACGTTTAAAATTCTGACGGGTTTCGACAGGTTAGATGCAGGAAGAATGTTCCCAATGTTGGGGAAGTCCAGAACCAGGGGTCACAGTCTGAGGATAAGGGGTAAGCCATTTAGGACCGAGATGAGGAGAAACTTCTTCACCCAGAGAGTGGTGAACCTGTGGAATTCTCTACCACAGAAAGTAGTTGAGGCCAATTCACTAAATATATTCAAAAGGGAGTTAGATGAAGTCCTTACTACTCGGGGGATCAAGGGTTATGGCGAGAAAGCAGGAAGGGGGTACTGAAGTTTCATGTTCAGCCATGAACTCATTGAATGGCGGTGCAGGCTAGAAGGGCTGAATGGCCTGCTCCTGCACCTATCTTCTATGTTTCTATGTTTCTTTGAGAGAGACGGGGAAGAGAGAGAGACGGGGAAGAGAGAGAGACGGGGAAGAGAGAGAGACGGGGAGGAGTGAGAGACGGGGAGGAGGAGAGAGAGAGACACAGGGAGGAGAGAGAGATGGGGGGAGGAGAGAGAGAGAGAGATACGGGGGGAGGAGAGAAAGAGAGAGAGAGAGACAGGGAGGAGAGAGTGTGTGATGGGGCGGAGGAGAGAAAGACGGGGCGGAGGAGAGACGGGGCGGAGGAGCGAGAGAGAGAGACGGGGGAGGCGAGAGAGAGAGAGACGGGGGAGGGAGAGAGAGAGAGAGAAAGAGAGAGAGACGGGGGGAGGAGAGAGAGAGACGGGGGGAGGAGAGACAGACAGACGGGGGGAGGAGAGAAAGAGGGGAGGGGAGAATGCGAGAGAGAGAAGAGAGAGAGACGGGGAGGAGAGAAAGAGATGGTGGAGGAGAGATGGTGGAGGAGAGAGATGGTGGAGGAGTGAGTGTGTTGCGGGGGAAGAGAGAGGAGGGAGGAGAGAGTGTGCTGCAGGGGGAGGCGAGAGGCGTGAGAGAGGGGGAGGGAGGCGAGCGGCGAGAGGGGGAGGGAGGCGAGAGGCGAGAGAGAGGGGGAGGGAGCTGAGAGAGAGGGGGGGAGGCGAGCTGCGAGAGAGAGGGGGAGGGAGGAAAGAGAGGGGGGAGGGGGAGGGAGGCAAGAGTGAGGGGGAGGGGGAGGGAGGCGAGAGGGAGGGGCATGGGGAGGGAGGCGAGAGAGGGGGGGGGCGAGAGAAGGGGTGACGGGGAGGGAGAGGGAGGGGGGCGAGAGAGAGAGGGAGAGGGGCGCGAGAGAGAGAGAGGGAGGAGGCGCGAGTGAGAGAAGGGGAGGGGGCGCGAGAGAGAGAAGGGGAGGGGGACAAGAGAGAAAGGGCGAGGGGAGCGAGAGAGAGAGACGGGAGGGTGGCGAAAGAGAGAGGGAAGGGGGGGCGAGAGAGAGAGGGGGGTGGGGGTGAGAGAGAGGGGGGCTGAGAGAGAGGGAGC
>NW_027252074.1:12500-31237 GCF_044704955.1 Pristiophorus japonicus | reverse complement strand
CCAATCTTTCCTCATAGCTAAGATTCGCTCCTCCTGGCAACATCCTCGTAAATTTCCTCTACCCTCTCCAGTGCAATCGTATCCTTCCTGTAATGCGATGACCAGAACTGCAAGCAGTACTCTAGATGTGGCCTCACTAGTGTTTTGTATAGTTCAAGCATAGCTACCCTGCTCTTGTATTCTATGCCTCGGCTAATAAAGGCAAGCATTCTGTATGCCTTCTTAACCACCTTATTTACCTGGCCTGCTATCTTCAGGGCTCTGTAGGCGTGCACTCCAAGGTCCCTTTGCTCCTCTACACTTCGGTGTCCTACCATTTAATGTGTATTCCCTTTCCTCATTATCCCTCCCCAAATGCATTCCCTCACACTTCTCTGGATTGAATTCCATTTGCCACTGTTCTGCCCACCTGACCAGTTGATTGATATCTTCCTGCAGCCGACAGCTTGCTTCTTTATTATCAACCACACAACCGATTTTAGTATCCTCTGCAAACTTCTTAATTATATCCCCTATATTCAAGTTTAGATCATTGTGTACCACAAAAAGCAAAGGACCTAGTACAGAACCCCACTGGAAAGAGCCTTCGTCACAAACACACACCAACCATTACTCTCTGCTTCCTGCCTTTTGAGCCAATTTTGGAGCCAACTTGCCACTTTTCCCTGGATCCCATGGGCTTTTACTTTCATTACCAGTCTGCCATGTGGGATCTTATCAAAAGCCTTGCTAAAATCCATATACAGTACATCAAACTCACTGCCCTCATTGACCTTCCCTTGTTAGCGCCTCAAAAAATTGTTAGTAAGACGCAACCTTCCCTTAATAAATCCGTGCTGTCCTTAATTAATCCATGTCTTTCTAAATGAAGATTTATCCTGTCCTTCAGAATTTTTTCCAATAATTTTCCCACCACTGAGGTTAGGCTGACTGGTCTGGTCTGTAATTACTCAGACTATCTCTTTCTTCCTCCTTAAACAAAGATACCACATTAGCAGTCCTCCAGTCCTCTGGCACCATACCTGAAGCCAGAGAGGATTGGAAAATGATGTTCAAAGCCTCTGCTATTTCCTCCTTTGCTTCGCTTAACAGCCTGGGATACATTTTATCCAGGCCTGGGAACTTATCCACTTTCAAAGCTGCTAAACCCCTTAATACCTCCTCTCTGTTTATTTGATCTAATATTTCACACCTCCTCCTCCCCAAAAGCAGTGTTGTCATCACCCTCTTTTGTGAAAACAGTCGCAAAGTATTCATTTAAGAACCATACCCACATCATCTCCTTCACACACACATTACCCTCATGGTCCCTAATAGGCCCTACCCTTTCTTTAGTTATCATCTTGCTCTTAATACATTTATAAAACATCTTTGTGTTTTCCTTGACTTTACTTGCCAAGAATGTTTCATGCTCTCTTTACTTTCCTAATATCCTTTTTTTAAATTTCACCCCTGGACTTTCTATACTCCAAGATTCTGCAGTATTGAGCCTTCGGTCCGTCATAAGCTTTTTTTAATCCTACCCTGTGTGTCCCTAGACACGTCCGGGATACCGCAGGAGCGGAATTATGATAATGGCGACCATTGCACGAAAAATCGGCCGTTGCACTCCGGAACATGGCAGCCGATTTCTGGTGTTACCAGGCCTTAAGGGAAGGGGCAATTTTGGCCCCCACCTTTGTACTGTTCTACATTTACTAGTGCTGATTAGCACCGAATGCAATGAACATTCCTACCCCAACCCATCCGAGATGATTTTTAGCCTATTGTTTTGTGTCTGTCAAAACTGAATGGAAAATCTATTTTTCCATAGATTAAAAATGTAAGGGTTCAATTCTAAAGGAATTGTGTTAATGGCTCTAGATCACTGCTTCTAAAGTCTGACCAATTTGTTAATGGTTATTGTTGGACTTTCACTTCTGCAGCCTTGAAGAGGAGTGGAAAATTCCCCTCTTTAGCTAGAGGCTGACTTACACTCCAGCTTTGTGTTGACAAACCAGGCCACTTGCCCAGTTTCTAATCTCTCGTTTCCAGTCCGCCATGGTTTCCTTCTGATTTTGTTGTATTTCTTCAGGACTGATTTCCTTCTGCTTGAAGTTTAAAACATTTGATTTGGGCAAGGTAAATGTTTTTTTCCTGTATCTTTAGGAATCTCTTGCCTCTAGTAATCTCTCTGTAGCTCTAGTTCTTAATTGACTTTTCCAGCCCTATTGGAAAAGTTTTTTTTCTTCCCTTCCCACCTCCCCATCATGCCCAAATTCCCTTGGTCTGTCTGAGGAGAGGTATGATGCACCACCAGTGCCACTACTGACACCAGTGACAGATGTGCACTAATTTACTTCAACTAAGGAATGGAAATGGTGGGCAAGCCTTTGAGTCTGCCTATATTTATAATGGGATCTGATGAGGAGGGTGGAGGACAGAGACCAGCTGTCTCTCCATTCTCAGTAAGTGGCCTGGGCTGACACTATCATCACACAGATGTTTAGGAGGGAGGAAAACAGAGGTCCATGTCTGTTTCTTTTTTTTTTAAATGCCGGAGGTTATTTATGCCGGACCCCCTGAAACCCTCTTGTGGACCCCCGGTTGAAAATCCCTGCTTAAGACCAAAGGAAGAGGAGAGGAGAGGCAAGATAAATAGTTTAAAGAAAAATACTTGCATTTCATATAAAATATACCCATAACTTGGCTCATTTTATTTTTGCTAATAGTTTGCTAACCGAAGCTGATGCTGGTCACACAGAATTTATTGATGAAGTTTATGAAAATAACAGCCGCTATCCAGGAGCTGAATGGAAAGTAGCGGAGGAGCCTTACACTGATCTGGTGTGTATTGTAATAGTTGGTGTTTCTGCATTTATTACAGTACAATCATATGACAACTCATGCGAGTGTGTGGTTGGAGTGTTCTTTTGCACAGTGATAATGTGTTCTCTATAGTTAGATAATACTTAGTAACATTAAAGCAATATTTCAAGGTCACAAACTCTTACTAATCTGCATTTATTTGAATTGGGCTTTGAGTGTTACATTATAATGTCAGGAACTTGGAAATGGTACTAGTCTGGCATTGGTGCAAGTTCTAACACCATTTCAGTAAGCTCCCACACTGCACAAACCATGCAACCCACACGTGTAATTGTTGGTAAAGCTCACATGGCCCCTGTGCCCGTGGTGCATTTAATGATTTGACGCTCTCATGAGCTCTTCAACTCTTTCAGTCATTTAAAAATGTGACTGTCGCACTTTGTTTTTAGCAGACTATAAATATACCCATAGATTTACAAGCTACTGCAGTGTTACTGAGCCAGAAGAGATGTTCATGCCAAGAATACAAAAGCTGCTATAGGTGTACCTGAACACTAAGAATATTTTCCCAGAATACTAATGACAGACCTTGAGGCAACGTTGCCCAGACATGAGAACATTTTAAAAAATAGGATCAGGAGTAGGCCATTTGGCCCCTCGAGCCTGCTCCGCCATTTAATAAGATCATGGATGATCTGATCATGGACTCAGTTTCACTTCCCTGCCTGCTCCTGATAACCCTTTACTCCCTTATCGCTCAAAAATCTGTGTCTCTCCGCCTTAAATATATTCAAAGACCCAGCCTCCACAGCTCTCTGTGGCAGAGAATTCCACAGCCCTCTGAGAAGAAATTCATCCTCATGAGTTTTAAATGGGTGGCTCCTTATTGAGACTGTGTCCCCTAGTTTTAGTTTCCATAATGAATGGAAATATCCTCTCTGCATCCACCTTGTCGAGCCCTCTCATTATCTTATGTTTTGATAAGATCGCCTCATTTTTCTGAATTCCAATGAGTATAGGCTCAAGCTATCTTCATAAGATAACCCCCTCATCTCTGGAATCAACCTAGTGAACTTCCTCTCAACAGCCTCCAATGCAAGTATATCCTTCCTTAAATACAGAGACCAAAACTGTATGCAGTACTCCAGGTGTGGCCTTACCAATACCCTGTACAGTTGTAGCAGGACTTACCAGCTTTTATACTCCATCCCCCTTGCAATAAAGGCTAATTCCATTTGCTGAATGATTGCATACTAATTTTGTGTTTCATGCACAAAGACCCCCCAGGTCCTTCTGTACTGCAGCACTTTGCAGTTTTTCTCTCTTTAAATTGTAATTTGCTTTTCTATTATTTTTGCCAAAGTGGATAACATCACATTTTCCCATATTATATTCCATCTGCCAGATTTTTGCCCACTCACTTAGCCTGTCTATATCCCTCTGCAGATGTTTTGTGTCCTCCTCACAATTTGTTTTTTCACACATCTTTGTATCATCAGCAAACTTGGCAACATTACATTCAGTCCCTTCATCCAAGTCAGTAATATAGATTGTAAGTAGTTGAGGCCCCAGCACCGATCCCTGTGGCACCCCACTAGTTACTGTTTGCCAACCGGAAAATGACCTATTTATCCCGACTCTCTGTTTTCGGGTTAGGGTTAGGCAATCCTCTATTCATGCTAATATATTACCTCCTATCCATGAACTTCTATCTTGTGTAGTAACCAGACAATGTTCCTACCTGCAGGTTGCACAAGCTGAAATTGAATGCCAAGTTAACAACTGCTGAACCAAGCTCTGAAACCATTTGCCGATAGCCTAATGCAATTCCTGCACGTCTTTGTGCTCCTGGTTACCTTGTATTATGATTTTCTTATTTCATGTTTTCAAGCTTGAAGTCAACTTTTATGATTCGTACAGTTTACTAACTAAAGCTGTTTCTAATCCTGTTAAGAGTTCCTTAAGTTTGCTTTTATTTTCTTTTAATAGAATGGTGAAAAGTCTTCATCGAAAGACGAGATTGAGAATCCACCTGGCTGGAGTTGGGTGGAGGAGTGGGAGTATGATGTCAATCGAGCTGTGGATGAGCAAGGTAATTTTGAGATCAACCTACCGTTGGAAGACCTTTTATTTTGTATGAGGGGAACATTTTTACTGTTTAATTGTTCCAGACTGGATTTTTCAATAAATTTCCCCTCTTTCTATTAACTTGCAAAAAATGGTTGTGGTGAGAGGAGGGAAGAGGAGAAAGAGTTAATGTCCCACTGGTGTCCATCTAAAGTAGAAACAAGCTATCTAAAGTTTTATTTTCAGCCCAATCTTTATAATTTTCTTTGCCACTATGTGTAATAGTTTCAAAAATGGAAATATTGGGATGCAACGCTATCTTCAGACACCTCAATAATAATCTTTATTGTTGGTTCCTTCTCAAAATTGATTTAATTGGTCATACTGATGGGTCACGAGCCATCCTTTTTATTCAATATGATGCATCCTCAATTCTGTATAGGTATTTCACTTTCACCTGTTCAATGTACATTTTGTACTTTAAGACTTAATAATTTGCAAGTGCATGATTTTAAAGTACCTGTACCAGCTGAACAAAGTGACCGGAGATGTTGCATTTCTTAACCCTGCTGACAAACTTTTAATTAAAATATAATTTTGTGCATGTTTTGGTGTGCAAGCCAAATGCTTTGATCTGTTTATTAGATAATGCTTTAGAAAATTCTGTGAAATAAATGTGTAGGATGTCTTTGTGGCTGGTTAAGGTTGGGTAGAGCATGATTCTGTTGCCATTCGTTGCATCTGGACATCAGGTGGTCTTGGATCCTGAGTGTAGAGTTAACCACTATATACAAAGCCAAACTCTGAATATTGATGGAATTTTTGGAGAGCTGCTCACAGAGTTCAAGTAACATGGAAACCATAAGGCATTGAAAGTACTTACTGACTCAATTATGCTAATGTGAAGAAATGTTTGCAAACCAATTTAAAACTCAGTAATCTTGGTCTGATGAATATACCCTTAGCAGCCTTTTGTATGCTTGAGTTGGCATAACTGTCCTAAATCTATTAGAGGCTTTTATGGAATGTTCTGCTTTCCTAAGCTTTTTTATAAATGTAAGATGGTACATGTAGCATTATAGAGATGTGTTGGTGCCTAAAATAGAAATCTTGGGTGTTAGTCCAGGAACTAGTGATGAATGAATCTTGCTGTACCTGTTAAACTACTAAAAGCATAATTGGTTTGAAGCCGAAAGTTAACAAATGATTCTTCTGCAATGTGTTTGACTAACTTGATATTTTTGATGAGGTAAGATTGGGTGGATGAGGGTAGTGCAGATGATGTGTATATGGACATTCAAAAGCTGTTTAATAAAATACCACATATTAGACATGTTAGCAAAATTGATGTCCATAAAATAAGAGTAGCAGCAGCATGGATGCAAAATTAGCTAAGGGATAGAAAACAATTGTGGAGGAAGATATACAGTTGTTCTCCAGGGATCAGTACTAGAACTGCTGTTTTTGATGTACGTTTAATGACATGGATTTGGGGGTACAGGGTGCAATTTTGAAATTTGCAGATGATCTGAAACTTGGAAGTGTACTAAACAGTGAGAAAGATCTACAGACTTTTAAAAGGACATAGACAAGCTGGTGGAATGGGTGGACACATGGCAGATGAAATTCATGCAGAAAAGTGTAAGGTGGTACATTTTGGTAGGAAGAATGAAGAGACACAATACTTGCTAAATGATGCAATTTTAATGTGGGTGCATGAACAGAGACCTGGGGGTGTGCATAAATCTTTAACTGGCAGATGGAGAGTGACACAGTTAATTCAGAGACTGGTCCTGAACTTGAGGAAAGATATAACCTCATGCAGAAAAGTGTAAGGTGGTACATTTTGGTAGGAAGAATGAAGAGACACAATACTTGCTAAATGATGCAATTTTAATGTGGGTGCATGAACAGAGACCTGGGGGTGTGCATAAATCTTTAACTGGCAGATGGAGAGTGACACAGTTAATTCAGAGACTGGTCCTGAACTTGAGGAAAGATATAACCTCGATGGTATGAGATGTGAATTGGCTAGAATAGACTGGTGAATGATATTTAAATGGTTGACAGTGGATAGGCAATAGCAAACATTTTAAGATCACATGGATGAACTTCAACAATTGTACATCACTGTCTGGAGTAAAAAAATAAAACTGGGAAGGTGGCTCAACCGTGGCTAACAAGGGAAATTAGGGATAGTGTTAAATCCAAGGAAGAGGCCTATAAATTGGCCAGAAAAAGCAGCAAACCTGAGGACTGGGAGAAATTTAGAATTCAGCAGAGGAGGGCAAAGGGTTTAATTAGGAGGGGGAAAATAGAGTATGAGAGGAAGCTTACTGGGAACATAAAAACTGACTGCAAAAACTTCTATAGATATGTGAAGAGAAAAAGATTAGTGAAGACAGAATTGGGTGAATTTATAATGGGGAACAAAGAAATGGCAGACCAATTGAACAAATACTTTGGTTCTGTCTTCATGAAGGAAGACACAAATAATGTTCTGGAAATACTAGGGGACCAAGGGTCTAGCGAGAAGGAGGAACTGAAGGAAATTCTTATTAGTCAAGAAATTGTGTTGGGGAAATTGATGTGATTGAAGGCCGATAAATGCCCAGGGCCTGATAGTCTGCATCCCAGAGTACGTAAGGAAGGGGCCCTAGAAATAGTGGATGCATTGGTGATCATTTCCAATAGTCTATCAACTCTGGATCAGTTCCTATGGACTGGAGGGTAGCTAATATAATACCACTTTTTTTAAAAGGAGGGAGAGAGAAAACGGGGAATTATAGCCCAGTTAGCCTGACATCCGTACTGGGGAAAATGTTGGAAACAATTAAAGAGCAGCGCATTTGGAAAGCAGTGACAGGATCAGTCCAAGTCAGCATGGATTTATGAAAGGGAAATCATGCTTGACAAATCTTCTGGAATTTTGAGGATATAACTAGTAGAGTTGTCAAGGGAGAACCAGTGGATGTGGTGTATTTGCACTTTGAAAAGGCTTTTGACAAGGTCCCACACAAGATTGATGTGCAAAATTAAAGCACATGATATTGGGGATAATGTACTGATGTGGATAGAGAACTGGTTGGCAGACAGGAAGCAGAGAGTTGGGATAAACGGGTCCTTTTCAGAATGGCAGGCCACTAGTGGGGTGCCGCAGGGCTCAGTGCTGGACCCCAGCTATTTACAATATACATTAATGACTTGGATGAAGGAATTGAATATAATATCTCCAAGTTTGCAGATGACACTAAACTGGGTGGTGGTGTGAGCTGTGAGGAAGATGTGCAGAGGCTGCAGGGTGACTTACAGGTTAGGTGAGTGGGCAAATGCATGGCAGATGCAGTAGAATGTGGATAAATGTGAGGTTATCCACTTTGGGGGCAAAAACACAAAGGCAGAATATGAATGGTGGCAGATTAGAAAAAGGGGAGATGCAATGAGACCTGGGTGTCATGGTACATCAGTCATTGAAAGTTGGCATACAGGTACAGCAGGTGGTGAAGAAGGCAAGTGGTATGTTGGTCTTAATAGCTAGGGGATTTGAGTATAGGAGCAGGGAGGTCTTACTGCAGTTGTACAGGGCCTTGGTGAGGCCTCACCTGGAATATTGTGTTCAGTTTTGGTCTCCTAATCTGAGGAAGGATGTGCTTGCTATTGAGGGAGTGCAGCGAAGGTTCACCAGACTGATTCCTGGGATTGCATATGCCCAACTCTCTGGCATATGAGGAGAGACTGGTTCAACTGGGCCTTTATTCACTGGAGTTTAGAAAAATGAGAGGGATCTCCTAGAAACATATAAAAATCTGATGGGACTGGACAGGTTAGATGCAGGAAGAATGTTCCTGATGTTGGGAGAGTCCAGAACCAGGGGTCACAGTCTTGGGATAAGGGGTAAGCCATTTAGGACCGAGATGAGGAGAAACTTCTTCACTGAGAATTGTTAACCTGTGGAATTCTCTTCTGCAGAGTTGTTGATGCCAGTTCATTAGATATATTCACGAGGGAGTTGGATATGGCCCTTACAGCTAAAGGGATCAAGGGGTATGGAGAGAAAGCAGGAAAGGGGTACTGAGGTAAATGATCAGCATGATCTTATTGAATAGTAGTGCAGGCTCGAAGGGCCGAATGGCCTACTCCTGCACCTATATTCTGTGTTTCTAGGACAGATTAACAAAGTAGTTAATAAAACATATGGGATCCTGGGCTTTATTACAAGAGACTGCAATCCAAAATTACTTCATTGGTTGTAAAGTGTTTTTGAGACATCAGGTGGTTGTGAAAGGCGCTATATAAATCCAAGTCTGTCTTATTTATAAATAAAGGCATAGAGTACGATAGTCAGGCTGTTTTGCTAAACCTATGTAAAACACTTCGGCTCAGCTGGAGTATTGGTTCGAATTCTGGGCACCACACTTTAAAAAGGACATGAGGGCTTTGGAGAGGGCACAGAAGAGATTTACGAGAGTGGTTCCAGGGATGAGGGATTACAGTTGCATGGATAGACTGAAGAGGCTGGGGTGGTTGTCCTTGGAGCAGAGAAGGCTAAGAGGAGATTTGATGATGTGAGCACAGATTTAAGTTGATTGTCAAACTAGAGGTGACATGAGGAGACACTTTAGTGTTAGGATTTGGAATCCTAACTGCCTGATGGATACAGATTCAATAATAGCCTTCAAGAAAAACTGCAGGGATATGGGTAAAGCGTGGGGGAGTGGGACTAACTGAATCGCTTTTCGAAAGAGTCGACGCAGACTTTGGACTGAATGGTGGTCTCCTGTGCTGTACTATTTGAGGATTCTTACCTAACTGTAATGATATGAAAAATTACAGGACCAAACTGAATTCAAAGTGATGATGAATAGCATCTTTTTTTCTTGAAGGGAGCTAATGCAACAATTCTGGTGCGATTTGTTTTCACCTACTGCTATTCAAAATTTTGTTTTTATCATGATAAATGGTAAAAATATTTGGGATTAACTGTAATGTATCTGAGGGCTGTGTGGCACACTGGCAGCAGCTTTAATATTTTTTGCCATGCTAGTGCCACCGGCTTTTGTCTCGTGTGCCTCGTAGAATGATAGTGCAGAAGGAGGCCATTTGGTCCATCGTGCCTATGCCAGCTCTTTGAAAAAGCTGTCCAATTAGTTCTGCTCCCTTGCTCTTTCCCCGTAGTCCTATAGATTTTTCCTTTTCAAATATCCCTTTTTGAAATTACTATTGAAATCTGCTTCCACCACATCTTTCAGACAGTGCATTCCAATTCCTAACTTGCGTTTATATATTTATTTTTTAATTCCCCTCATCTTGCCTCTGGTTCTTTTGGCCAAGTTATCTTTTGGTTACTGACCTTCCTGCCAGTGGAGAAAGTTTTTTCTTATTTGCTCTATCAAAATGCTTCATAATTTTGAGTAACTATTAAATATCTCCTTGACCACTTCTGCTCCAAGAACAGTTCCAGCTTCTCTAGTCTGTACCAAAGGAAACTTGCCAGATTCACTAAGGCCATCTGGCTGTTGCAAACCTGGGCAAGTTTACTTTGGAGCAGAGAGCACTGGCCTGGCTCAAACCAAACTGTATCTTAATGGCGATAGCTGTTACAGCACAGGACTCCACTCAAGTTTGTTCACTTTTTAAAAGGTCCAATTTAACAACCAAATTGCAGATTTTTCTAATTTTCAGAAGTGGAATAAAAAGCAAAGTTGTGCTTCTCAACTTGGGTTACAAATCAGAGGATATGTCTGGGTCTGGCATGTGGTGACAAATTAATAAGTCTGCTTATTGCACTTTGTGTATCCCACTGTCTTCAGGAGTGTATAGCAATCTGCAAAGTTGCCTCACCCTCCTACAAAAAAACATGGCAAACATGATTGAATAACTCTGCTTTCCAAATTGTCGAGGACTTTTATAACTTGCTCCTGCTTCAAGATTGTTGGAGAGTTTTAAAATCTTGTATCCATTTTGTCATTGTTCAATTCCTTTTTCTCCCTTCTATACACGGCAGGCTGGGAGTACGGAATAACATTACCACCAGATGACACACCCAAATCCTGGGTCTCCACTGAGAAAATGTATCATACCCATAGGCGCAGGCGCTGGGTGCGAAGGCGCAAAAAAGACAATCTGCAACCTGAACTGCCATCAAAGGTGTGTTCTGTCAGTCTGTAGAAAATGTGTTGTTTGCTAGTTGCAACAAGTGTCAAAGCTAGCTATCCTGCTGAGGGTTTGGGTGTGATCCTGAAGCTCTTGGCTGGCGGGAATAGTCCATCGAAATATTTCTGCTAAAAATTAATTTCCATTCTGATTTATATCTCGATTGCTGTTTTGTCTGCGAAACTTGTATACTCATGTACATTACTGGCTGTATGCTTTTAGCTGTGGCAACCAAGTTAATTCTCGTGATAAAACCTAAAGTAGCAACATCAGATTATCGGCACCGTGCAAATATTGTTAGAAAACGTCACTATCTGTTGCTGATATTTTGTGTATCTTGTTAGCTTGAACTTGCTTCCAACTTTCAGAGCAAATCACCTGGTCAGGATTCCGAAGGGTGGGAATATGCATCTCTGATTGGCTGGAACTTTCACTTAAAGCAGCGGAAATCAGATACTTATAGACGCAGAAGATGGAGACGCAAAATGTCCCCATCTGGGCGACTTGGGGCTGCAGCAGTCTTCAAACTCGAAGGTGCTCTTGTAAGTATTGGGATTTCTTTAAAACACCACCTCTGTCTGTGACACTTGCACATTTGTGTAATTAGTTAAATTACTCGGTGGGTAGCTGTAGATCAGGAACTGTTCTCATCACAAAGGTCATAAACATCTTTCTAGTGTACAAGTGCCACTCTTTACGGTGAAATCCCTTGAGTTGTAATATCCTATAGCAATCAAGCTGCTTTCTTTGTACAGCTGCCAGGGAGCTCCTGGAGATTGAATTTTGATCTGTTGTGGATCATGTGGTTTTTCACCAGATGCCCAGCTTCCATTGCTGCCATTATTGTATCACAAACAATCTCTGCCAGCTTGACTTGCTTTTCCACCAGGACATTCTTTGCTCCTGTCACATCTGTTCAATGTTAATCTGTTAATTTGTGCAATATTTTTAAAGTTAAGGCAATTTTCTGTGCCTGGTTTATTCTGTGTGCGGTAAAAAGATTATTTGGGTTTCTAAGGATCTTAGAATTACAACTATTTCATTGCTTCACAGCCATTTGAGCACAAACATTTTGCAGTGCTGTTCACTAGTTGGAACTGGTATATTCCAGGATTTGTGGGTGTATATTTGCTTTTGCATTATGTAATACTTTCAAAGTTTTGTGAAAATTTCACTTTGTGTGATGTTGCTATGGAGTGGAGCTGTCCGGGGGGGCGGGAATAAATGACCCTAAAGATATCGTTCGTGGTCTGTTTTGTCTTTTTTTTTAAGGCTCCAGCTTCTGGTGAGGATGGCGATAAATCCCCAACTACAGAATCTGTGTTTGGAGCAAATGCCCCCATGATCTCCTGTGTGTTTGACCGTAAGTAAAACGCTACAGTTCTGAACATTCTGCCATAATGCCACAGACTATCTTCCACCAATAATTGTGTGGAGCAGTAAAGGCTGATCATTTTCCTGTGAAATTATTCACCAAAACTAATGTCTTACACTAACATGTGAATAATGTGTTTTTTGCTCTTTCCCAACACCACCCCTCTTCTCTCCCTCTGTCCACTAAAACCATTGCCCAGAAACCTGTCTTGGTGTTTTTACCAATTTGTAGTAATGTTTTATAGCTACTGGGGCCGAAATTGCCCCTTTTTTAAAAAAAAAAGAGCCCAGTCTCCGACAATCAGGAAATTGCCCTCTTGATTTTTTGACGTGGAGAAGATATTCACCCTGCTCCTGTGCGAATGGAGGAATGTGCACTGCCTGGTCCCTGCCCTGGAAGCGACATTTCCCTAATAGTCGATTGACCACTTATCGGTGCGCCCGACAGCTACGCGCGATGCGCAGCTGCCAGTGGCTGGGCGGTGTGTCCACCTTTTAAAGGGGCGGATGAACTGCCGTGGCCGCCATTTTATTAATTGTCAGCCAACTCTACAGTCGGCCTGACAATGGCAGCCACGGGTTTGGACAGGCAGCCTGGCACCCTCCTCTTGGGGGCATGGGAGTTATTTACCCTGGTAGATACTGAATAAAAATGTGCCGTTTAGCACGAGCTGCTTCCCATTTATATATACATATTTTGATTGAGTCGATGTGCCTCTCCATGTTTCAGCAGTGGCTACTGAGTTGTCACTGTCCAATATGAGAGAGAGAGAGAGAATAATGTAAATGCAGACCGAATCTGGAGGTTGGGGCCTGACCTGAGGAGCACAGCAGAATGGGGCTCACTGGAATAAGATTTTGCTTCACTTCAGAATCAGTTTGGGCCTTCACACTGGATTAACATTTCACATCGATGCTTAATTTAGGAGTGTAATCTAGAGTAGAGCATACTTTTGGTAATGCTGGTGTTTTGTTCCAGGGCCTTTAATCTATCACCTCCGTTGCTATATTTATCAAGCAAGAGCCATAGTTGCTATGGACAAAGACAGCTTTTCAGGTATGTGCTTGTCAAACTTCATCCAGTAAAATTTATTTGATGAACTGTTCGAAATGGCATTGTGTTCTGTATCTGAACTTCCTACATCATAAAAATATCTTGGATGTATATATAATATTAGTCCTGTGCTACTAATGAGTAAATCCGAAGTGAATTCTACAGAACGGATCTGTTGTAGTAAAACCTTCAACAAAATGGAAAGTGTGGGAGTACAACCACCGCGCTGCCACACGTGAACATTTGTTTCTAATCCTTCAATTCAGGATCTTTTTAAAGTAATTGTTTTGTTTAAAACCTCGGTGAAATTGTAATCAGGTTGTCTTTTAATATGTGGCTGGTTGTTTACATCTATTATAAAGGTTGTATGGTGAGTGTGGGGTGCACTCAGTTCCCAGGTCCAAGAATGCAGAAATGGGCATGGAGATGTGTTGCCTCAGGTCTGTGCCTCCATGACATCACCCTGGGATTTCTAGGGTTTTGCAAAACAACCTGCTATATGGGCACCATAAGAATGCTAATGAAGCAAGAAGAGGTGTTTGCAGGGTGCCCTGCAGCATCTCGAAGATAAAAGGAGACGGAATGCAACTAACTCTTTGATCCCCACCTTTGGCCCTTCAGGCTGCTGCACTCCAATAGGCCAGGATACTGGGGTCTTGGGTGTCCAATTATACTCCTGTTTCAACCAGTCAATCCCAGCTTAAGGTGCAGCCAAGGACAGATCTGTGCCATGCAAATGGCCGAAGCCAGGAAAATTGAGCGGACTTTTGCACTCACGGGTGCAGCAGATATCCTGCGACTGTCTTGACACCTGGGAGTAAAATCGGTCCTTATGTTCTGGGTTTTGAATATCTAGGTTCGTGTCATTGTTGCAACTAACTCCCTGAAGTTGCTGCATTTATCTAGGATCCAATGCAAATGCAGTACTGTTGTAAATGTCACTTTGGACTCTCTCAGTTCTCGGCAATTGTGTAGCAGTAGTTAAGTTCCATTTGCTAGGTGCATTTATAATAAAATGGGATTACTCTAAATGTTTCAAATTTTCCTGTTTTTTAAAAAAAAATATTGCTGCATAAAAAAAGTAGTTGGCAAAAGAAGAGTTAAATGCCTTGGACTCTAGTCAGTTATTGAAGGCTGACCTGCACATGACCTAAACAATAATTTCTGGAACTAGGTTGTGGGAGCTTGTACAGGAAAGTGTTATGTTCAGCAAGTCTGTTGTACAGATAAGGGTGATTACGAGCTGTAGATAATGCCAGAGCCCAAAGATGTCTGCTCTTCGATGTCCAATGAGGTGGAAGCAGTCATAAATATCAACAGGTGGAAATTCTGGCCTTCCCTGTTCATATAAAGTTGCCATGTTTAATGGTCTGCAGCCCATCTGTACCGAGCAGTTAGTTATAAGTTGTGAACTTCCTCCAAATATTTGACACTGTATGCTGGAGGCCAACAGTTACAAGCCAGCTGTACATCTTTTGTTATGTTAGTTTGGGATGATTTTGAGGAGAACCATTGCGCAAATCACAAGCAATTACAAATTCTAATCTTTTTCTCCCCCTCAGTCCATCTAACTTTCTCCTCGCCTGTCCTGAAGGTGTTAACTCGTGATGCGCATCAACTCTGTCTTTCACCAAATTGTCAGTGTTTGTATCTGCTTGTTTGTGTTGGCAGATGACAAAAGAAAGGCCCCAGTAGCACATCCGGCTCCTACCTACTGTCACTCCTCCCAAGATTGAATGTCACTGAACACTGGGTGGGAATTCCAGTCTGTGGTGAGGAAGGGTGCCTCTTGTCAGTGTAGTAACTATATAAACCATTTCAGGAAAACCTTTCAATTTTTCTGTCTTACACAACATAAGTGGAGTGTTGCATACACCTGCAGCTGAAGTTATGACGAGCCAGTGCCTTGCTACACTCTGTAAATACACGTCATAGATTTATACTCTGCACTGTTCAGTTTTTGGGTTTTCCAGGTTGTGTGGTGTACCTGGCCTAAGTGACCATTCTTCATGTGAGCTTAGACAGCAAGCCTTTTAACCACTAAGGCGAGGGGGCTATCTCAGCCAAGCATGACCGTGTCCTCACTCGACTTGTGCACAAAGGCGCCTGGTAACATGAGTCACTGGATAGCAATCAGGACTGAGGGCCTTGTTTTTTTTTGTTCTCCCTTATCATGCACTCTTAGACCAGAGGTGCTGAGACCAAATGTTGTGCTTCAACAGTTAGCAGCCTTGCAATGAGGAGGTGCAGTGAAATGAAAGTGTACATTGTATAAAATATTAGCAATAAGCTCAAGACAATTGCAGGCATCAATTAATATAGTTGTAAATTTTTCAAATTGTTCTTGTTTTGAAATCTGTATCGACTCAATTGTGTAGTTCATTTTGATTCCAGTTGTTCTATTGCATGAGTTCCACCTGCACTTTTGCTTTTAATGGAAATTGATAAAACCTTCAGCTTTTTATGTTGGCTTCTCATCAATAGAGGTGATTCTTCAATCTAGTGCTCGAGGGGCATGCAGCTTGGGAAGTAGCGGAGATGCAGGTTGTGATTTTCCAATCATTTAAAATAATCAAAGGTTGCACCTCCCCCTGGTTTCCCAAACTTCAATCCCCATGCACACTGATCTTTGCTTGGAGTACAATCGCCCCTGAAGTATTTTTGCTTTTTCAGGTTTAAAAACTATGACCTTATTTTTGCAGATCCATATGCTCATGTTTCATTTCTTCATCAAAGCAAGACAACCGAAGTTGTCAAATCCACTCTGAACCCAACCTGGGACCAGACCCTTATTTTCAATGACATTGATATCTATGGCAGCCCTGAAAACATCATTAAAAATCCACCGAATGTGATGATTGAAATATTTGATGAAGACCAAGTTGTACGTATTATTTAATTTGGTTTCTTTGCATTGATTTTGCCTATCTGTATAGGACAAGATGTTAAATTTGATTGTTCTATACAGGGAAAAGATGAATTTTTAGGCAGATGTACCTGTCCTCCAATGGTGAAGCTGGATCCAAACACTGATATGACGCCCTGGCTTGTCTGGTACCCAATAAAGAATGGAACAAAGAAATCTGGGGAGCTCCTTGTTGCTGCTGAACTGATATTGAAAGATAAAGTAACTATATTGGAGTATCTTTACACTTTGCCATTACAATAAGATATAGCCTTTCCCCCAGCTCTGATGTGTTTTACACATTAAATAAATACATCCTGTCGCTTTGCCTTTATAGCTTTAATGTTAATAAGCCAGAATTAGTGATTATCTATTTATATCTTGTTTCTCATCTGCAAACTTGTGTCTGAGCTTTGACTGGTTCAGTGTTTATACTGTTTGATCGGTATTTAGATACATGGGAAATTTCTGCCCATTTCCCCCCTTTCTATCTGCACAAATGGCCCACCAAGTTACAAATAAAAAGCAATTTCGACCTTGTCATTCTAAAATCTGTTGGCAGATTTAAGAATACCTTCAATGCCGAGCCTGCTGGCCTTTTCCCTCCCTACGGCTCTGCCATCTAAACTGAAGCCTCCAGCTCGCCTGACTGGCTTTGGTCCTTGTCAGCGATGGCTGTGGATAGCACTCTCGCCTCTGAGCCAGAAGGTAGTGGGTTCAAATCCCACTCCAGAGACTTGAGCACACAAATCTAGGCTGACACTCCAGTGCAATGCTGAAGGAGTGCTGCACTGTCGGGGATGCCGTCTTTCGGATGAGACGTTAAACCGTGGTCCCGTCTGCGCTCTCAGATGGATGTAAAAGATCCCATGGCACTATTTTGAAGAGCAAGGGAGTTATCCCTCAATCAACATACCTGTTTATCTGGTCATTATCACATTGCTGTTTGTGGGAGCTTTCTATGTGCAAATTGGCTGCTGGGTTTCCCACATTATAACTGTGACTGCACTCCAAAAGTATTTTATTGACTGTAAAGCGCTTAGAGACATCTGGTGGTCGTGAAAAGCACGATATAAATATAAGTGTGGTTTTTTTTGCCTGCTGTTTGCTCTTTGACTTCCTCAACAGGCCTTCCCCATAGCTCTTGGGTATATCCAGCCCCAGTTTCTTGGCCTCAATGTGAGATAATTTTTTTTAAATAATCTGACAATGGTCTTGTTTCAGCAGAATGATTTTTAAACACCGCAATCTTTTTGCTCTAATAATACTGTTTGTACTCAATTTTGTGAACTATTTTCTTTCATTCCAACAGCCTGATGGGTCTAATTTGCCAATTCTTCCTCCAGTGCGGTCAGGTGTACTGTACATGGTGCCACATGGCATCAGACCAGTCGTGCAGCTTACTGCAATTGAGGCGAGTCTCATTTCTCCTGTTGTTTTTATTCTACATTGGTGTATTTTTGCTTGAGTTTCAAGAGGCACAAGTCACTGTTAATTTTATTAATGTGCTGCTAGTGCATATTTCATTTTGTATCTTTACTATTCTACTCCAGCCCCTCAAATTGGTGGTAATTAATTCAATGCAAAACTTTAAGTACTGGAACAGTTATCATGTATGCCAACATTGTTTATATGCTTGAAAGGAGATGTGTTTGAATTTCCAAATATGTACAGAAATAATTTCTGGACTCATTTGACATCGTTGTGTATTATTGCACAAAATCTTTTCTGTTAGTAATTGGCTGTAACCTGGATTTTGCTGTGAGCGGTGAAGGAACGACTTCCACTGTTGTCCTTGCGTACACTTCCCATAGACTTTGTGGCCTTGTTGGTGCTGACTGTCCCTCTTCTGGCATCAGTTTGGATTGGGCACCCTCTACAGGGGATCTGCAAGCCGGTCAAGCAGCAGGGAAACTGTTTAAACAATTGGATTGAAGAATCCTCAGACACGCAGGAAGTAAAAAATATATATATAATTTTTTTATTTTATATATAATATATATATGATTGCACATAGGATTAAGGGAAACACAGAACAAAACAGGAAAACTATTTTTAAAAGCTCTGCAACATTAGTTTTCTTGAGTCCACACTTGCAGAGAGGTTGTTCAGCAGTAATTATCACTTACTATGCCGTTGGTCCTGATTGAATAAGCCCTAACTTTTTCAGTAGTTTTTAAAAGTGAGAATAGTGGGTAATTCGCCCAGGTTTTCTCTGCAGATTCCATTGGCGAAGACTGCAACAGCGCAGCCTGTGGGGGAGTAGGGTATCAGTCAACAACTTCTGCGTTTCTGGATTTCTGCGTTTGCACATGTATGGGAAGTTGCTGTCAGTTTGACCCAGTAATAATGGCAAGCACTGACAGCCTCGCCATT
>NW_027252074.1:0-5000 GCF_044704955.1 Pristiophorus japonicus | reverse complement strand
TCTGTGGTATTTTCCTTGATATGGGCCTTACACTTCAGGATGGACACTTCCTGAGGTAATTGTGTGGCCTCCAGTAAGTCTCTGACTTCTTTTCCATTTCGGATAGGTGTACCAGCAGCAATGAGGAATCCTCTTTTCCGCCATAACATACCAAAGTCGTGAGCGACTCCAAAAGCATAACGCGAATCTGTGTAGACATTAGCTGTCTGTCCTTCTGCTATTTGACATGCTTCTGACAGGGCCCGTAACTCGGCCTGTTGTGCTGACGTTCCTGAGGGTAAACATCCTTTTGCCACTACCTCATATAAGGTTGTAACTGCCCATCCTGCTTTTCTGGTACCATTGTCAACAAAGGAGGAACCATCTGTAAACAGGATGAGGTCTGGGTTGTGCAGAGGCTCCTCTGCTGGCAAGGCTGCTTCTTTTGTTTCTTTTAAAATCTCCACGCAGTCATGCTCTTCACATTCTCCCCCCCTCTTGCTCCCTCGATTCTGACATCGGGAGCATAGTTGTGGGATTAACCGGGCTGGCCCGGACAATATGCAGATTAGGAGCTTCCAAAACTGCTGTCCAGCGGGTCCATCTTGCTGCCGTCACCTGAGACATTCTATTCATAGACAGCAAAGCATGTACGGTGTGGGGACACTTGACAATCAGCTTTTGGTCAAGGACTAGATCCGCAGTGATCATTACCGCTCGACATGTAGCTTCCATGGCCCTTAGGCAACTTCCCCATCCGAGGGCTACCGCATCCAATTTTGCCGAATAATAGCCAATAGGTCTTTGCCAATCCCCATGTTCTTGTGTCAGTATAGCGGTCATATCCTTCTTTCTCATGGACGAACAGGGTAAATAGCTTACTACTGTCGGGGATTCCCAAAGCTGGTGCCGAACACACAGCCTTTTTCAAACTCAGGAAGGCCTCTTGCTGTTCGTTAGTGAGGGTGATGGCTTCTTTAGAGGCACGTTTCCCCTTTAAAATATCATTCAGTGGCTGAGCAAGCTGTGTGAAGGAGTCAATCCAATTTCTGTTAAAGTTACACAATCCCAAAAAAGACCTTAGTTCCTGAATAGTGGTGGGTTTTTTAGCAGCCCGAATGGCTGCAGTTGGATCCTGGGTAAGTTCTCTCTTTCCTTGTGAAATCTTTTGTCCCAGGTATACAACCTCTTCTTGGGATATTTGTGCTTTGTCGATGCTGGCTTTATGTCCTTTCAGCCGAAGGTGATCCAGCAAAGCTCGTAAATCTTGTTCATGCTGTTCTTCCGTGATTGAAGCTAGCAGGATATCGTCTACATATTGGATGACAGGGGAGGTAATTCTCGCAAATGGCTTTGTAAAGCCATGTGGAATACCGTAGGGCTGTTGTGGAAACCCTGCGGTAACCGTTGTCCTTGGACTGTGAAAGCAAACCACTGTCGAACCCCCGGTGCCAGAGGCACTGACCAAAATCCGTTGGCCATATCTATAACCGAGAAATATTTATGTTCCGGTTTGAGGGCATTAAAAATGCTGGAGGGTTCTTCGACCAAAGGAGCTTTTTGATTAATACACTGGTTAGCTTTCCTATAATCGACAGTCAAACACCAAGTCTCATTAGATTTCTGTACCAGCCACACGGGGCTATTGGAGGAGCTATGCGTTTTAATAAGCACCCCTTGTTTCTCCAATTGCTGAATAACTGGTAAGATTTCAGCGATGGCAGTTGGACTGATGGGATACTGTTTAGTGCATGGAGGCTTGGTCCCTGTAAATGACGCAGGCTCCATCTGGAGTAGGCCGCAATCGTTCTTATCTTTAGCCCATGTCGGGTGTTCCTTCAATTCTTCTTTCTTCAAAGTTCTAATTGACCATGTCACCCGACCATCCTCGAAATGCAACGATGAATCTATTTGGATTAGAACGTCCATTCCCAAAAGGGGTTGATCTACTGGGCTTATCCAGACCGGTGTGGTTAGTTCATGTGGACCCAGCCCTATAAGTACCGGTGTTGTCCTTTTAATTTCCATTTTATGGCCTCCAACTCCATAGGCTGTACGTGCCCTACCATCCAACGGCAAAAAGTCTCCATATTGTAGGGGTAAGCATGTTAATTTGGCCCTGTGCCTAAAAGACAGTCCACATCCTTATCGCCCACCCTCACAGTTATATATAGCCCATCTTCCCTTTGTTGTATTAGTGCGAGAAGGGGGGCCAGGGGTGGGCTCTAATCGTTTTTTGCTATCCCAAGTAACTCCTTCTGTTGTTGTATTGTCAGTCGCTTAAATGTTTCTATGAGGTCATTATCTTGTGACAAGCCTGGCTTGTTGGCTGAATTGTATCCCTGGCTGAGTCCTCTTCCCCAGCCACGACCTTGCTGTTTTGCCCTGCACGTCTTGGCCCAGTGACGACCTTTCCCACAATAATGACATTTTCCGGGTAATTTTCCTAATGACTGTTTATCGGAATCCTGGGATTTCCTTCCCATAGCCTGTACAGCTCGGACTTTAGCTCCCATATCCCGATCTAATTGGTTACATCGATCCACCAATGCTGCAAAGGTAGTTCCTCTACCTTCCCAGTCCGGTAACACTACCTTAAGCATTTTGGACAGTTCTGGCTTTAGACCTGCCACGAAAGCTGCTTTCAGGGGTCCAAACACTTGATCATCCATTTCCTCATCCGTATGATTCATACCCGAATGTTCTAGCCACGTGCATCTAAACCGCTCGTCATACTCCAGGACCTCCTCTGTTCCTTTCTGTTGGCAGGCTGCAATTTTTCCCCAGTCTGTCTTAGCTGGACTGAAAGCTTGCAGCCAGTGTTTAATCGCCTCCCATCCTGCATCTAATTCTTGCTCATTCTGCCCCAAAGCTGCTTCTACCTTGTCGTGCAATTTTCTTCCCTGTGTTTTTGGCACCATTATGGTCAAAATTTGCACTCTGTCCCAGGGATGAAGTTGATATATATTTCTTAAGCTCCAATTGGTCCCACGTTTTTACTCCCCCTTTCTTTGGATTGGGCAATTCCTTGGACCATTTATCAATTTTCCCTGGGTCTGCCGGATCAAGAACTAAGTATTCTTCGTACACCCTTCTCTTTGTTTTTTTGGTTCCGCCCTCATCTGCAGTCTCTTCTGATTTGACTACAACTCGTCTTTTTTTAAACGGGGCAAAGCGCACCCCTAATTCTTCATCCTCTGACACTGTATTGTCGGAGGATTCGGAATCCGTATCTATTCCTCGGTCGTGTCTTCGGGTTTGCACTTTTAATTTATCCAAACATGGTACCCTGGGAATTGATCAATACATTTTCCTTTTCCTATTACTGTCTCTTGACCTAATGATTTTTTCCATTCTTTAATTTCACCTTTAAGATCTTTAACTTCCGCTTCCAGCTTTTCAAGTTCAAGCTTTTTCTGTAGCAGCTGTGCACAAACAGCTTGCAATTGATCCTTTGTACTGGTCAGTTCTCGATCATGTTGGGAACGCATTATAATTTCATTCCGGTTTCGGATCTGGCCCATAACCGCTAGGAACCATCTAGTTCGCTCTTTATTTTTCATACGGGTCGTTTTTCCCCAGACCCTTTTAATCTCGTCCAAGGACCATTGTCCTTTGAAGGTTCCGTACTTTTGTTCGATCTTAATACAGGTTTTAGATAAGTTGAATTGTTGCTCTATGTATTCTATCAACTGTTCGAGAATTAAATCTAGCGAAACTTCAGGTGGTGCCTGCCCACCTTTAACAGTTGTAGGCAATTCTTTGCCCTTATCTCCTGCTGCCATTTCTTTACTGAGTTCTTTACTGGGGTCTCGAGTCGGAGGCTTGCTAGCCGATCAATAGGTCGGTGATTAATTAACTAACACACCGCCGAAGTTTAGACGTCTATGGGACCTCGAGCCAACTACCAACCGGAGGGTTCGCAAACCGGAGGCTTTCGGAATCGCGTAGAAGGAGAGGCGAATTTAGACTTTTGACCGAGGACTTTTTGTTTTAAAAAAGAGGAGTCATTACCTCAATATATAGGTCCGATGTCCAAAATTCAGTTTCTTTCCTCAGCGACCCTGCTCGCAGTGCCAAGATTGTTAGATCTCTTAATTTCCAATGAAATACGAACTCCGATGGTAGTTTTAACTTTTTAATCTTGGCAGAGAGTAACAAGCTGCTGGCTGATTGCCAGTTCTTTTGTCTTACTGAGACACATGATCAAAATGGCAGTATTTTATACCGGGTTCAATTTACAGAAAAGAACTCTCCTTCTTTGACCTTATTGGCTCAATTGAAAGTCTTTTAACGTTTTAATTGGCTCACTACCCAAGGTCCGAAAATGTCAAGTTGATTGATGAGTTAATGCAACATGCCGAACTGCATGTAGCAGCCTTGACTTGGGGGTCTGTGAATTTTCACAGTCTGTCTAAATGAGCCTGTTTGAATACTCTATCAGTGTGTGTGTATATATGTGTGTGTATATATATATATATATATGTATGTGTGTGTGTGTGTGTGTGTGTGTGTGTGTATATATGTGTGTGTGTGTATATATATTTTATATATATGTCTTGGACTTGACGTACAGGGTGGAATTTCAAAATTTGCAGATGCCACACAACTTGTTAGTATAGCGAACAGTGAGAAGGATAGTTATAGACTACAAGAAGACAGGCTGGTGAAATGGTGGACTTGTTGCAGATGAAATTTAGCGCAGAAAAGTGTGAAGTGATTTTGGTTGAAAGAATGGGGAGGCAATATAAACTAAAGTGGGTGCATGAACAGAGACATGGGGTTATATGTGCACACACCATCGAAGGTGGCAGGACTGGTTGAAAAAGCGGTTAATAAAGTATACGGGAGACTGGGCTTCATAAATGGGCATAGAAGTTATGATCCTTTTATAAAACACTGGTTCGGCCTCAACTGGAGTATTGTGTCCAATTCTGGGCACCGCACTTTAGGAAGGATGTCAAGTCCTTAGAGAGGGTGCAGTAAAGATTTTCGAGAATGATTCCAGGAATGAGGGACTT
>NW_027252073.1:0-31248 GCF_044704955.1 Pristiophorus japonicus | reverse complement strand
GTGGGGGGGGGGTAAGGGACTTCAGCTGGACCGTGGTGGCTTCTGGGGAGCTCGATCCTCTGCGGCTTCTGAAGTCAGAATGCATCGAGTTACACTTTGGAAAGTCAGTCAGAACTTGGGCTGGGAGGTTCCAGTTACACATTCCAGGGGAACTACAGGGCGTGGCTTCTCCTCCAAGGGGACCAATCAGCGATAGGTCATGTGATCACGGAGAGCCAATCAGAGAAATGGCCGTCTTTCAGTTAGCACAAATGAGATGGATCCATAAAGTAACCGTAAAGCAGGTTCTGGAGGGTAATATCCCCAATATATTGGCAAATGGAGATTAGTTCACAATGCTGACAGGCGGTCAGATCTTCTCAGAACTGGAGCTTACAAATGCCTACTTATAACTGGAGCTAGATGAGGAGTCCAAGTGACTACACTTCAAACATACTTCATGGGCTGGAAGGTGCTTTGGAACATCCTGATGTTATGGTCATCATCGTCGGTGCTCCCTCAAAGTGAGGCTGACTTGTTTCCACGTCAAGAAGGGGATGGGTTCACAGGTGTCTCGATGAAGGACCCAATACTCCAGGACCTGGACTACATGTTGAGGGGGAGGAAGATGCCTGTGTGTGGGTTTTTGTAACGTGGGGTGACCGTTACACACCAGCCACCACACGGGCTTGACAGAGCTGGGTCTTGGTCCAGTGGCAAGGGTGACCCAGGACTAACTGGAGACCAGCTCCGTGCATGGTGCGAGTGAGTACACATATCGCAGTGTGGGCTGGGCCCGTGCTGTCCCTGGGCCCTCGCCCTTTCTCGGCCCCAGACTCACGCCTCTCCTGGGCCCCGGCTACTTCCCTCTACGGACTCTCTCCGCTCCTTTGCCCCTCCTGCTGTGCCTGCCCGCACTGCAATCAGCGACCTGACTTCGCAACCGTCGCCCTCCTGCAGTGGTATGTGGTCGCACACTGCTCCCTCCGATGGTCCCGGCCTACTGATGGTCTTGCAGGCCGGGACCACCGCAAGCTGCTCCCTCTGATGGCCCCGGCCTACTGATGGTCTTACAGGCCGGGACCACACTGACTTACGGGCCAGGCCCCACACGCTGCTCCCTCTGATGGCCCCGGCCTACTGATGGTCTTACAGGCCAGGACCACACTGATTTACAGGCCAGGCCCCACACGCTGCTCCCTCTGATGGCCCCGGCCTACTGATGGTCTTACAGGCCAGGACCACACTGATTTACAGGCCAGGCACCACACGCTGCTCCCTCTGATGGCCCCGGCCTACTGATGGTCTTGCAGCCCGGGACCACCGCAAGCTGCTGCCTCTGATGGCCCCGGCCTACTGATGGTCTTGCAGGCCGGGACCACACTGATTTACGGGCCAGGCCCCACACACTGCTCCCTCTGATGGCCCCGGCCTACTGATGGTCTTACAGGCCGGGACCACACTGATTTACGGGCCAGGCCCCACACACTGCTCTCTCTGATGGCCCCGGCCTACTGATGGTCTTACAGGCCGGGACCACACTGATTTACGGGCCAGGCCCCACACACTGCTCCCTCTGATGGTCCCGGCCTACTGATGGTCTTGCAGGTCCCGGCCTACTGATGGTCTTGCAGGACAGGACCACGTCGATTTACGGGCCAGGCCCCACACACTGCTCCCTCTGATGGTCCCGGCCTACTGATGGTCTTGCAGGACAGGACCACGTCGATTTATGGGCCAGGCCCCACACACTGCTCCCTCTGATGGTCCCGGCCTACTGATGGTCTTACAGGCCGGGACCACACTGATTTACAGGCCAGGCCCCACACACTGCTCCCTCTGATGGTCCTGGCCTACTGATGGTCCTGCAGGCCGGGACCACGTAGATTTATGGGCCAGGCCCCACACACTGCTCCCTCTGATGGTCCCGGCCTACTGATGGTCTTGCAGAACAGGACCACACTGATTTACAGGCCAGGCCCCACACACTGCTCCCTCCGATGGTCCCGGCCTACTGATGGTCTTGCAGAAGTGGACCACACTGATTTATGTGCCAGGCCCCACACACTGCTCTCTCTGTTGCAGCCTTTCAATCACAGTAACTGATGTTATGAAAGGCGCTATTCAAATACAAGTCTTCCTTCCACGCTCAAACTCCAATTTCTTGATCCGTGTCTCGTTCTTTCTCCATCTCGTCTTCTTCCTTGTTTGCCAACCAGCCCCCTCCCTTTCAATTTGTTTTGTGTTTCACGACCCCCGCCCCCCGCGAGGGGAAAGTGCTTACCGTCTTGCTCAGTTGCACAGACCGCAGGGACTTCCGGGCGTAGACAGCGAGAACGATGGAGATGGTGAAGGCCAACAGGATGTAGATCAACGAGAAAATCTCGACCAAAGCCTCCAGTTGATACTGGGAAAGAAGACCAGTTTATTTGGGTCAGAAACCGCAGCACGCTCCCTCACATAAGAAGGGAAAGTCACTTGCCTTGACCATGAAAGGTTCCTCGAAGCTGACAGCACAGAAGGAAGACACTGGGCCTGTTGCCCCTGTGCGGGCTCTTTGAAAGAGCTCTCCAATTTAGTCCCACACTCACACCCCGTTCCAAGCTTTTCCATCCCCCCGGAACCCTACAAATGAGCCCCCTCTCGGGCCGAGCTAAGTCAGATATGTGGAGAGACTGGAGAAGCTGGGGTTGTTCTCCTTAGAGCAGAGAAGGTTAAGGGGAGATTGCCCAGAATGGTACCAGGGATGTGGGACCTCAGTTACATGGAGAGACTGGAGAAGCTGGGATTGTTCTCCTTAGAGCAGAGAAGGTTAAGGGGAGATTGACCAGAATGGTACACGGGACGTGGGACTTCAGTTACATGGAGAGACTGGAGAAGCTGGGATTGTTCTCCTTAGAGCAGAGAAGGTTCAGGGGAGATTGACCAGAATGGTACCAGGGATGTGGGACCTCAGTTACATGGAGAGACTGGAGAAGCTGGGATTGTTCTCCTTAGAGCAGAGAAGGTTAAGGGGAGATTGACCAGAATGGTACCAGGGATGTGGGACCTCAGTTACATGGAGAGACTGGAGAAGCTGGGATTGTTCTCCTTAGAGCAGAGAAGGTTAAGGGGAGATTGCCCAGAATGGTACCAGGGATGTGGGACTTCAGTTACATGGGGAGACTGGAGAAACTGGGATTGTTCTCCTTAGAGCAGAGAAGGTTAAGGGGAGATTGACCAGAATGGTACCGGGGATGTGGGACTTCAGTTACATGGAGAGACTGGAGAAACTGGGATTGTTCTCCTTAGAGCAGAGAAGGTTAAGGGGAGATTGACCAGAATGGTACCGGGGATGTGGGACTTCAGTTACATGGAGAGACTGGAGAAGCTGGGGTTGTTCTCCTTAGAACAGAGAAGGTTAAGGGGAGATTGACCAGAATGGTACCCGGGATGTGGGACTTCAGTTACATGGGGTAGACTGGAGAAGCTGGGATTGTTCTCCTTAGAGCAGAGAAGGTTAAGGAGAGATTGACCAGAATGGTACCGGGGATGTGGGACCTCAGTTACATGGAGAGACTGGAGAAGCTGGGGTTGTTCTCCTTAGAGCAGAGAAGGTTAAGGGGAGATTGACCCAGAATGGTACCCGGGATGTGGGACTTCAGTTACATGGGGAGACTGGAGAAGCTGGGATTGTTCTCCTTAGAGCAGAGAAGGTTAAGGGGAGATTTGATCGAGGTGTTTGGAATCATGAAGGGTTTGGATAGAGTAAATAAGGAGAAACAGTTTCCTGTGTCGGGAGGGTGGGTAACCAGAGGACACAGATTGAAGGTCATTGGGAAAAGACCCAGAGGGGGAGATGAGGAGAGATGTGTTTACGCAGCGAGTTGCTGTGATCAGGAACACGTTGCCTGAAAGGGCGGTGGGAGCAGATTCAATAGTGACTTTCAAAAAAGGGGATTGGATAAATACTGGAAGTGCAATGTGCGTGGCAATGGGGAAAGGGCAGGGAGCTGTGGGACTAACTGGATGGCTGTGTCAAAGAGCTGACCACAGGCATGATGGGCGGAGTGAGCTCCTTCTGTGCTATGTCGTTCGACCATTCTATCATACGTGTCCAATTGCCTTCAGGACGTGTTTTGCTTCCAGCACCCTTTCAGGTCGTGCATTCCAGATCTTAGCAACCCTCCGTGTGAAGATATCTCCCCTCGCTTTCCCCTCCCGATTCCTCACCCTATTGCTGCATTTTCTGGCTTTAGACAAGTCTACTCCATAATAACATAAGAACAACATAGGAATTAGGAGCAGGAGTGAGCCACACAGCCCCTTGAACCTGCTACACCATCTGCCACCTCAACTCTATCCCACCCAACCCACATATCCCTCGATTCCCTCAGGATCCACAAAATCCAGCGATCTCGAGGAAAATGCTCAACGATTGAACGTCTGCATCCTTTGGGAAAGGGAGTTCCAAAGATTCACAACTCTCTGAGTGAAGAAATTCCTTCTCATTGCTGTCTGAAATGGCCGACCCCTTTATCCTGAGACTGTGACCCCTGGTTCTAGACTCTCCCCAGCCCGGGGAAACAAGCTGTCAGCAGCTACTCTGTCAATCCCCCTCACAACCAGACAGATTCTCTGAACTTTTAATGTCCCAGTCTCTCTCGCTACCCTGGGTCTCTCCCAATTACTCTCCCCTTCTCTCTCTCCTATCACACTCAGACTTTCTCTCTCACTGTCACCCTCCCATTCTCTCTCTCCCAGTCTCTCTCTCTCCCTATCACTCTCCCCTTCTCTCTCTCCTATCACACTCAGACTCTCTCTCTCACTGTCACCCTCCCATTCTCTCTCTCCCAGTCTCTCTCTCTCCCTATCACTCTACCATTCTCTCTCTCCCTACGACTCTCTCCCTATCACTCTCCCATTCTCTCTCTCCCTAACACTCTCCCATTCTCTCTCTCCCTATAATTCTCAGACTCTCTCTCTCTCCATTGATCTCCCATTCTCTCTCTCCCTATCACTCTCCCATTCTCTCTCTCCCTATCACTCTCCCATTCTCTCTCTCACTATCACTCTCCCATTCTCTCTCTCCATATCACTCTCCCATTCTCTCTCTCACTATCACTCTCCCATTCTCTCTCCCTAACACTCTCCCATTCTCTCTCTCCCTATAATTCTCAGACTCTCTCTCTCTCCATTGATCTCCCATTCTCTCTCTCCCTATCACTCTCCCATTCTCTCTCTCACTATCACTCTCCCATTCTCTCTCTCCCTATCACTCTCCCATTCTCTCTCTCTCCCTATCACTCTCCCATTCTCTCTCTCCCTATCACTCTCCCATTCTCTCTCTCCCTATCACTCTCCCATTCTCTCTCTCCCTATCACTCACCCATTCTCTCTCTCCCGATCACTCTCCTATTCTCTCTCTCCCTATTACTCTCAGATTCTCTCTGTCCCTATCACTCTCCCATTCTCACTCTCCCATTCTCTCTCCCTACCACTCTCCCATTCTCTCTCATCCGATCACTCTCCCATTCTCTCTCTCCCGATCACTCTCGCATTCTCTCTCTCCCTATCATTCTCCCATTCTCTCCCTCCCTATCGTTCTCCCTTTTCTCTCTCTCCTTATCGTTCTCCCATTGTCTCTCTCCCTATCACTCTCCCATTTTCTCTCTCGCTATCACTCTCCCATTCTCGCTCTCTCCCTATCACTCTCCCATTCTCTCTCTCACTATCACTCTCACTTTCTCTCTCTCCCAATCACTCTCCCTTTCTCTCTCTCCCGATCACTCCCATTCTCGCTCTCTCCCTATCACTCTCCCATTCTCTCTCACTATCACTCTCCCATTCTCTCTCTCCTTATCACTCTCCCATTCCCTCTCTCCCCATCACTCTCCCATTCACTCTCTCCGTATCACACTCCCATTCTCCCTCTCTCCCTATCACTCTCCCATTCACTCTCTCCGTATCACACTCCCATTCTCTGGCTCCCTATCACTCTCCAATTCTCTCTCTCCCGATCACTCTCCCATTCTTTCTTTCCCTATCATTCTCCCATTCTCTCTCTCTTTATGACTCTTCCATTCACTCTCTCTGTAACTCTCCCATTCTCTCTCTCCCTATCGCTCTCCCATTCTCTCTCTTCCTATCACTCTCCCATTCTCTCTAGCTCCCTACCACTCTCCCATTCTCTCTCTCCCCATCACTCTTCCATTCTCTCTCTCCCTATCACTCTCCCATTCTCTCTCTCCCTATCACTCTCCCATTCTCTCCCTCCCTATCACTCTCCCATTCTCTCTCTCTTTCTATCACTCCCCCATTCTCTCTCTCCCTATCACTCTCCTATTCCCTCTCTCTGTAACTCTCCCATTCCCTCTCTCCCTGTCGCTCTCCCATTCTCTCTCTTCCTATAACTCTCCCATTCTATCTCTCTCCCAATCACTCTCCCATTCTCGCGCTCTCCCTATCATTCACCCATTCTCTCTCTTCCTATCACTCCCCCATTCTCTCTCTCACGATCAATCTCCCTTTCTCTTTCTCCCTATCACGCTCCCTTTCTCTCTCTCACTATCACTCTCCCTTTCTCTTTCTCCCTATCATTCTCCCTTTCTCTCTCCTTATCACTCTCCCATTCCCTCTCTCACTATCACTCTCCCATTCTCTCTCTCCGTATCATACTCCCATTCTCTCGCTCCCTATAACTTTCCCATTCTCTCAATCCCGATCACTCTCCCATTCTTTCTTTCTCGATCATTCTCCCATTCTCTCTCTCTTCATGACTCTCCCATTCCCTCTCTCCCTATCACTCTCCCATTCTCTCTCTCCCGATCACTCTCCTATTCTCTCTCTCTCCCTTTCACTCTCCCATTCTCTCTCTCCCCATTACTCTCCCATTGTCTCTCTCCCTATCACTCTCCCATTCTCTGTATCCCTATCACTCTCCCATTCTCTCTCTCCCTGTCACACTCCCAATCTCTCTCTCCCTATCACTATCCCATTCTCTCTCTCCCTATCACTCTCCCATTCTCTCTCTCTATCACTCTCCTATTCTCTCTCTCTCCCTATCACTCTCCCATTCTCTCTCATCCGATCACTCTCCCATTCTCTCTCTCTCCCTATCACTCTCCCATTCTCGCGCTCCCCCTATCACTCTCCCATTCTCTCTCTCCCTATCACTCTCCCATTCTCTCTCTCCCTATCACTCTACCATTCTCTCTCTCCCTATCACTCTCCTATTCTCTCTCTATCACTCTCCATTTCTCGCTCTCTCCCTGTCACTCTCCCATTCTCGCACTCACCCTATCACTCTCCCATTCTCTCTCTCCCTATCACTCCCCCATTCGCTCTCTCCCTATCACGCCCCCATTCTCTCTCTCCTTATCACTCTCCCATTTTCTCTCTCTCCCTATCACTCTCCCATTCTCTCTCTCCCGATCACTCTCGCATTCTCTCTCTCTCCCTATCACTCTCCCATTCTGCGCTCTCCCTATCACTCTCCCATTCTCTCTCTCCCTATCACTCCCCCATTCTCTCTCTCCCTATCACTCCCCCATTCTCTCTCTCTCCCTATCACACTCCCATTCTATCTCTCTCCCTATCACTCTGCCATTCTCTCTCTCCCGATCACCCTCCAACTCTCTCTCTCTCCCATTCTCTCTCTCCCTATCACTCTTCCATTCTCTCTCTCATCCGATCACTCTCCCATTCTCTCTCGATACCTATCACTCTCCCATTCTCTGTCTCCCGATCACTCTCCTATTCTCTCTCTCCCTATTGCTCTCCCATTCTCTCTCTCCCTATCACTCTAACATGCTCTCTCTCCCTATCACTCTTCCATTCTCTCTCTCACCCGATCACTCTCCCATTCTCTCTCTCTCGAGCTATCGCTCCCCCATTCTCTCTCTCCCTATCACTCTCCCTTTCTCTCTCTGCCTATCACTCTCCCATTCTCTCTCCCTATCACTCTCCCATTTTCTCTCTCCGTGTCACTCTCCCATTCTCTCTCTCCCGATCACTCTCTCATTCTCTCTCTCTCCCGATCACTCTCCCATTCTCTCTCTCCCTATCACTCTCCGATTTTCTATCTCCCTGTCACTCTCCCATTCCCTCTCTCCCGATCACTCTCCCATTCCCTCTCTCCCGATCACTCTCCCATTTTCTCTCTCCCTATTACTCTCCCATTCTCTCTGTCCCTATCACTCTCCCATTCTCACTCTCCCTATCATTCTCCCATTCTCTCTCTCCCTATTACTCTCCCATTCTCTCTGTCCCAATCACTCTCCCATTCTCACTCTCCCTATCACTCTCCCATTCTCTCTGTCCCTATCACTCTCCCATTCTCACTCTCACTATCACTCTCCCATTCTCTCTGTCCCTATCACTCTCCCATTCTCTCTCATCCTATCACTCTCCCATTCTCTCTCTCCCTATAACTCTCCTATTCTCTCTCTCTCCCGATCACTCTCCCATTCTCGCGCTCTCCCTATCACTCACCCATTCTCTTTCTCCCTATCACTCTCCCATTTTCTCTCTCCCTGTCACTCTCCCATTCTCTCTCTCCCGATCACTCTCTCATTCTCTCTCTCTCCCTATCACTCTCCCATTCTCTCTCTCCCTATCACTCTCCCATTTTCTCTCTCCCTGTCACTCTACCATTCCCTCTCTCCCGATCACTCTCCCATTTTCTCTCTCCCTATTACTCTCCCATTCTCTCTGTCCCTATCACTCTCCCATTCTCACTCTCCCTATCATTCTCCCATTCCCTCTCTCCCTATAACACTCCCATTCTCTCTCTCCCTATCACACTCCCAATCTCTCTCTCCCATTCACTCTCCCATTCTCTCTCACCCGATCACTCTCCCATTCTCTCTCTCTACCTATCACTCTCCCATTCTCTGTCTCCCGATCACTCTCCTATTCTCTCTCTCCCTACTGCTCTCCCATTCTCTCTCTCCCTATCACTCTAACATGCTCTCTCTCCCTATCACTCTTCCATTCTCTCTCTCTCCCAATCATTCTCCCATTCTCTCTTTCCCTATCACTCTCCCATTCTCTCTCTCCCTATCACTCTCCCATTCTCTCTCTGCCTATCACTCTCCCTTTCTCTCTCCCTATCACTCTCCCATTTTCTCTCTCCCTGTCACTCTCCCATTCTCTCTCTCCCGATCACTCTCTCATTCTCTCTCTCTCCCTATCACTCTCCCATTCTCTCTCTCCCTATCACTCTCCCATTTTCTCTCTCCCTGTCATTCTACCATTCCCTCTCTCCCGATCACTCTCCCATTTTCTCTCTCCCTATTACTCTCCCATTCTCTCTGTCCCTATCACTCTCCCATTCTCACTCTCCCTATCATTCTCCCATTCCCTCTCTCCCTATAACACTCCCATTCTCTCTCTCCCTATCACTCTCCCATTCTCTCTCTCTCCATATCACTCTCCCATTCTCTCTCTCCCTGTCACTCATCAATTCTCTCTCTCCCTATCACTCTCCCATTCTGTCTCTCCCGATCACTCTCCCATTCTCTCTCTCCCTATAACTCTCCCATTCTCTCTCCCTATCACTCTCCCATTCTCGCGCTCTCCCTATCACTCACCTATTCTCCCTCTCCCGATCACTCCCCCATTCTCTCTCTCACTATCACTCTCCCTTTCTCTTTCTCCCTATCACGCTCCCTTTCTCTCTCTCACTATCACTCTCACTTTCTCTTTCTCCCTATCATTCTCCCTTTCTCTCTCCCTATCACTCCCATTCTCGCTCTCTCCCTATCACTCTCCCACTCTCTCTCCTTATCACTCTCCCATTCCCTCTCTCACTATCACTCTCCCATTCTCTCTCTCCGTATCATACTCCTATTCTCTCGCTCCCTATAACTCTCCCATTCTCTCAATCCCGATCACTCTCCCATTCTTTCTTTCTCGATCATTCTCCCATTCTCTCTCCCTTCATGACTCTCCCATTCCCTCTCTCCCTATCACTCTCCCATTCTCTCTCTCCCGATCACTCTCCTATTCTCTCTCTTCTCCCTTTCACTCTCCCATTCTCTCTCTCCCTATTACTCTCCCATTCGCTCTCTCCCTATCACTCTCCCATTCTCTGTATCCCTATCACTCTCCCATTCTCTCTCTCCCTATCACACTCCCAATCTCTCTCTCCCTATCACTCTCCCATTCTCTCTCTCCCTATCACTCTCCATTCTCTCTCTCCCTATCACTCTCCTATTCTCTCTCTATCACTCTCCATTTCTCGCTCTCTCCTGTCATTCTCCCATTCTCGCACTCACCTATCACTCTCCCTTCTCTCTCTCCCTATCACTCCCCCATTCGCTCTCTCACTATCACTCCCCCATTCTCTCTCTCCCTATCACTCTCCCATTCTCTCTCTCTCCCTATCACTCTCCCATTCCCTCTCTCCCGATCACTCTCCCATTCTCTCTCTCCCGATCACTCTCCCATTCTCTCTCTCTCCCTATCACTCTCCATTCTCGCGCTCTCCCTATTACTCTCCCATTCTCTCTCTCCCTATCACTCCCCGATTCTCTCTCTCCCTATCACTCCCCCATTCTCTCTCTCTCCTTATCACTCTCCCATTCTCTCTCTCTACCTATCTCTCTCCCATTCTCTCTCTCCCTATCACTCTCCCATTCTCTCTCTCCCTATCACTCTCCTATTCTCTCTCTATCACTCTCCCATTCTCTCTCTCCCTATCACTCTTCCATTCTCTCTCTCACCCGATCACTCTCCCATTCTCTCTCTCGACCTATCACTCTCCCATTCCTCTGTCTCCCTATCACTCTCCAATTCTCTCACTCCCTATTACTCTCCCATTCTCTCTCTCCCTATCACTCTAACATTCTCTCTCTCCGGATCACTATTCCTTTCTCTCTCTCTCCCAATCACTCTCCCATTCTCTCTCTCCCTATCACTCTCCCATTCTCTCTCTCCCTATCACTCTCCCTTTCTCTCTCTGCCTATCACTCTCCCATTCTCTCTCACTATCACTCTCCCATTTTCTCTCTCCCTGTCACTCTCCCATTTTCTCTCTATCCCTATCACTCTCCCATTCTCTCTCTCCCTATCACTCTCCCATTCTCTCTCCCTATCACTCTACCATTCCCTCTGTCCCGATCACTCTCTTATTCTCTCTCTCCCTATTACTCTCCCATTCTCTCTGTCCCAATCACTCTCCCATTCTCACTCTCCCTATCACTCTCCCATTCTCTCTGTCCCTATCACTATCCCATTCTCACTCTCACTATCACTCTCCCATTCTCTCTGTCCCTATCACTCTCCCATTCTCTCTCATCCTATCACTCTCCCATTCTCTCTCTCCCTATAACTCTCCCATTCTCTCTCTCTCCCGATCACTCTCCCATTCTCGCGCCCTCCCTATCACTCACCCATTCTCTTTCTCCCTATCATTCCCCCATTCTCTCTCGAACTCTCACTCTCCCTTTCTCTTTCTCCCTATCACGCTCCCTTTCTCTCTCTGCCTATCACTCTCCCATTCTCACTCTCCCTATCACTCTCCCATTCTCTCTCTCCCGATCACTCTCCCATTTTCTCTCTCCCTGTCACTCTACCATTCCCTCTCTCCCGATCACTCTCCCATTTTCTCTCTCCCTATTACTCTCCCATTCTCTCTGTCCCTATCACTCTCCCATTCTCACTCTCCCTATCATTCTCCCATTCCCTCTCTCCCTATAACACTCCAATTCTCTCTCTCCCTGTCACTCATCCATTCTCTCTCTCCCTATCACTCTCCCATTCTGTCTCTCCCGATCACTCTCCCATTCTCTCTCTCCCTATAACTCTCCCATTCTCTCTCTCTCCCTATCACTCTCCCATTCTCGCTCTCTCCCTATCACTCACCCATTCTCCCTCTCCCGATCACTCCCCCATTCTCTCTCTCACTATCACTCTCCCTTTCTCTTTCTCCCTATCACGCTCCCTTTCTCTCTCTCACTATCACTCTCACTTTCTCTTTCTCCCTATCATTCTCCCTTTCTCTCTCCCTATCACTCCCATTCTCGCTCTCTCCCTATCACTCTCCCACTCTCTCTCCTTATCACTCTCCCATTCCCTCTCTCACTATCACTCTCCCATTCTCTCTCTCCGTATCATACTCCCATTCTCTCGCTCCCTATAAATCTCCCATTCTCTCAATCCCGATCACTCTCCCATTCTTTCTTTCTCGATCATTCTCCCATTCTCTCTCCCTTTATGACTCTCCCATTCCCTCTCTCCCTATCACTCTCCCATTCTCTCTCTCCCGATCACTCTCCTATTCTCTCTCTCTCCCTTTCACTCTCCCATTCTCTCTCTCCCTATTACTCTCCCATTCTCTCTCTCCCTATCACTCTCCCATTCTCTGTATCCCTATCACTCTCCCATTCTCTCTCTCCCTATCACACTCCCAATCTCTCTCTCCCTATCACTCTCTCATTCTCTCTCTCCCTATCACTCTCCCATTCTCTCTCTCCCTATCACTCTCCTATTCTCTCTCTCCCTATCACTCTCCCATTCTCTCTCTCTCCCTATCACTCTCCCATTCTCTCTCTCCCTATCACTCTCCCATTCTCTCTCTCTCCCTATCACTCTCCCATTCCCTCTCTCCCGATCACTCTCCCATTCTCTCTCTCCCGATCACTCTCCCATTCTCTCTCTCTCCCTATCACTCTACCATTCTCGCGCTCTCCCTATCACTGTCCCATTCTCTCTCTCCCTATCACTCCCCCATTCTCTCTCTCTCCTTATCACTCTCCCATTCTCTCTCTCTCCCTATCACTCTCCCATTCTCTCTCTCCCTATCACTCTCCTATTCTCTCTCTATCACTCTCCCATTCTCTCTCTCCCTATCACTCTAACATGCTCTCTCTCGCTATCACTCTTCCATTCTCTCTCTCACCCGATCACCCTCCCATTCTCTCTCTCGACCTATCACTCTCCCATTCTCTGTCTCCCTATCACTCTCCAATTCTCTCGCTCCCTATCACTCTACCATTCCCTCTCTCCCGATCACTCTCCTATTCTCTCTCTCCCTATTACTCTCCCATTCTCTCTGTCCCTATCACTCTCCCATTCTCAGTCTCCCTATCATTCTCCCATTCCCTCTCTCCCTATAACACTCCCATTCTCTCTCTCCCTATCACTTTCCCATTCTCTCTCTCTCCATATCACTCTCCCATTCTCCCTCTCCCGATCACTCCCCCATTCTCTCTCTCACTATCACTCTCCCTTTCTCTTTCTCCCTATCACGCTCCCTTTCTCTCTCTCACTATCACTCTCACTTTCTCTTTCTCCCTATCATTCTCCCTTTCTCTCTCCCTATCACTCCCATTCTCGCTCTCTCCCTATCACTCTCCCACTCTCTCTCCTTATATCTCTCCCATTCCCTCTCTCACTATCACTCTCCCATTCTCTCTCTCCGTATCATACTCCCATTCTCTCGCTCCCTATAACTCTACCATTCTCTCAATCCCGATCACTCTCCCATTCTTTCTTTCTCGATCATTCTCCCATTTTCTCTCCCTTCATGACTCTCCCATTCCCTCTCTCCCTATCACTCTCCCATTCTCTCTCTCCCGATCACTCTCCTATTCTCTCTCTCTCCCTTTCACTCTCCCATTCTCTCTCTCCCTATTACTCTCCCATTCTCTCTCTCCCTATCACTCTCCCATTCTCTGTATCCCTATCACTCTCCCATTCTCTCTCTCCCTATCACACTCCCAATCTCTCTCTCCCTATCACTCTCCCATTCTCTCTCTCCCTATCACTCTCCCATTCTCTCTCTCCCTATCACTCTCCTATTCTCTCTCTATCACTCTCCATTTCTCGCTCTCTCCCTGTCACTCTCCCATTCTCGCACTCACCCTATCACTCTCCCATTCTCTCTCTCCCTATCACTCTCCCATTCTCTCTCTCTCCCTATCACTCTCCCATTCTCTCTCTCCCTATCACTCTCCCATTCTCTCTCTCTCCCTATCACTCTCCCATTCCCTCTCTCCCGATCACTCTCGCATTCTCTCTCTCTCCCGATCACTCTCCCATTCTCTCTCTCTCGCTATTACTCTCCCATTCTCGCGCTCTCCCTATCACTCTCCCATTCTCTCTCTCCCTATCACTCCCCCATTCTCTCTCTCCCTATCACTCCCCCATTCTCTCTCTCTCCCTATCACTCTCCCATTCCCTCTCTCCCGATCACTCTCGCATTCTCTCTCTCTCCCGATCACTCTCCCATTCTCTCTCTCTCCCTATTACTCTCCCATTCTCGCGCTCTCCCTATCACTCTCCCATTCTCACTCTCCCTATCACTCCCCCATTCTCTCTCTCCCTATCACTCCCCCATTCTCTCTCTCTCCTTATCACTCTCCCATTCTCTCTCTCTCCCTATCACTCTCCCATTCTCTCTCTCCCTATCACTCTCCCATTCTCTCTCTCCCTATCACTCTCCTATTCTCTCTCTATCACTCTCCCATTCTCTCTCTCCCTGTCACTCTAACATGCTCTCTCTCGCTATCACTCTTCCATTCTCTCTCTCACCCGATCACTCTCCCATTCTCTCTCTCGACCTATCACTCTCCCATTCTCTGTCTCCCTATCACTCTCCAATTCTCTCTCTCCCAATTGCTCTCCCATTCTCTCTCTCCCTATCACTCTAACATTCTCTCTCTCCCGATCACTCTTCCATTCTCTCTCTCTCCCAATCACTCTCCCATTCTCTCTCTCCCGATCACTCTCTCATTCTCTCTCTATCCCTATTACTCTCCCATTCTCTCTGTCCCTATCACTCTCCCATTCTCACTCTCCCTATCACTCTCCCATTCTCTCTCTCCCTATCACTCTCCCATTCTCTGTATCCCTATCACTCTCCCATTCTCTCTCTCCCTATCACACTCCCAATCTCTCTCTCCCTATCACCCTCCCATTCTCTCTCTCCCTATCACTCTCCCATTCTCTCTCTCCCTATCACTCTCCTATTCTCTCTCTATCACTCTCCATTTCTCGCTCTCTCCCTGTCACTCTCCCATTCTCGCACTCACCCTATCACTCTCCCATTCTCTCTCTCCCTATCTCTCCCCCATTCGCTCTCTCACTATCACTCCCCCATTCTCTCTCTCCCGATCACTCTCCCATTCTCTCTCTCTCCCTATCACTCTCCCATTCTCGCGCTCTCCCTATCACTCTCCCATTCTCTCTCTCCCTATCACTCCCCCATTCTCTCTCTCCCTATCACTCCCCCATTCTCTCTCTCTCACTATCACTCTCCCATTTTCACTCTCCCTATCACTCTCCCATTCTCTCTGTCCCTATCACTCTCCCATTCTCTCTCATCCTATAACTCTCCCATTCTCTCTCTCCCTATAACTCTCCCATTCTCTCTCTCTCCCTATCACTCTCCCATTCTCGCGCTCTCCCTATCACTCACCCATTCTCTTTCTCCCTATCATTCCCCCATTCTCTCTCTCACTATCACTCTCCCTTTCTCTTTCTCCCTATCACGCTCCCTTTCTCTCTCTGCCTATCACTCTCCCTATCACTCTCCCATTTTCTCTCTCCCTGTCACTCTCCCATTCTCTCTCTCCCGATCACTCTCTCATTCTCTCTCTCTCCCTATCACTCTCCCATTCTCTCTCTCCCTATCACTCTCCCATTTTCTCTCTCCCTGTCACTCTACCATTCCCTCTCTCCCGATCACTCTCCCATTTTCTCTCTCCCTATTACTCTCCCATTCTCTCTGTCCCTATCACTCTCCCATTCTCAGTCTCCCTATCATTCTCCCATTCCCTCTCTCCCTATAACACTCCCATTCTCTCTCTCCCTATCACTCTCCCATTCTCTCTCTCTCCATATCACTCTCCCATTCTCTCTCTCCCTGTCACTCATCCATTCTCTCTCTCCCTATCACTCTCCCATTCTGTTTCTCCCGATCACTCTCCCATTCTCTCTCTCCCTATAACTCTCCCATTCTCTCTCTCTCCCTATCACTCTCCCATTCTCGCGCTCTCCCTATCACTCACCCATTCTCCCTCTCCCGATCACTCCCCCATTCTCTCTCTCACTATCACTCTCCCTTTCTCTTTCTCCCTATCACGCTCCCTTTCTCTCTCTCACTATCACTCTCACTTTCTCTTTCTCCCTATCATTCTCCCTTTCTCTCTCCCTATCACTCCCATTCTCGCTCTCTCCCTATTACTCTCCCACTCTCTCTCCTTATCACTCTCCCATTCCCTCTCTCACTATCACTCTCCCATTCTCTCTCTCCGTATCATACTCCCATTCTCTCGCTCCCTATAACTCTCCCATTCTCTCAATCCCGATCACTCTCCCATTCTTTCTTTCTCGATCATTCTCCCATTCTCTCTCCGTTCATGACTCTCCCATTCCCTCTCTCCCTATCACTCTCCCATTCTCTCTCTCCCGATCACTCTCCCATTCTCTCTCTCTCCCTTTCACTCTCCCATTCTCTCTCTCCCTATTACTCTCCCATTCTCTCTCTCCCTATCACTCTCCCATTCTCTGTATCCCTATCACTCTCCCATTCTCTCTCTCCCTATCACACTCCCAATCTCTCTCTCCCTATCACTCTCCCATTCTCTCTCTCCCTATCACTCTCCCATTCTCTCTCTCCCTTCATGACTCTCCCATTCCCTCTCTCCCTATCACTCTCCCATTCTCTCTCTCCCGATCACTCTCCCATTCTCTCTCTCTCCCTTTCACTCTCCCATTCTCTCTCTCCCTATTACTCTCCCATTCTCTCTCTCCCTATCACACTCCCAATCTCTCTCTCCCTATCACTCTCCCATTCTCTCTCTCCCTATCACTCTCCCATTTTCTCTCTCCCTGTCACTCTACCATTCCCTCTCTCCCGATCACTCTCCCATTTTCTCTCTCCCTATTACTCTCCCATTCTCTCTGTCCCTATCACTCTCCCATTCTCAGTCTCCCTATCATTCTCCCATTTCCTCTCTCCCTATAACACTCCCATTCTCTCTCTCCCTATCACTCTCCCATTCTCTCTCTCTCCATATCACTCTCCCATTCTCTCTCTCCCTGTCACTCATCCATTCACTCTCTCCCTATCACTCTCCCATTCTGTTTCTCCCGATCACTCTCCCATTCTCTCTCTCCCTATAACTCTCCCATTCTCTCTCTCTCCCTATCACTCTCCCATTCTCGCGCTCTCCCTATCACTCACCCATTCTCCCTCTCCCGATCACTCCCCCATTCTCTCTCTCACTATCACTCTCCCTTTCTCTTTCTCCCTATCACGCTCCCTTTCTCTCTCTCACTATCACTCTCACTTTCTCTTTCTCCCTATCATTCTCCCCTTCTCTCTCCCTATCACTCCCATTCTCGCTCTCTCCCTATTACTCTCCCACTCTCTCTCCTTATCACTCTCCCATTCCCTCTCTCACTATCACTCTCCCATTCTCTCTCTCCGTATCATACTCCCATTCTCTCGCTCCCTATAACTCTCCCATTCTCTCAATCCCGATCACTCTCCCATTCTTTCTTTCTCGATCATTCTCCCATTCTCTCTCCCTTCATGACTCTCCCATTCCCTCTCTCCCTATCACTCTCCCATTCTCTCTCTCCCGATCACTCTCCCATTCTCTCTCTCTCCCTTTCACTCTCCAATTCTCTCTCTCCCTATTACTCTCCCATTCTCTCTCTCCCTATCACTCTCCCATTCTCTGTATCCCTATCACTCTCCCATTCTCTCCCTCCCTATCACACTCCTAATCTCTCTCTCCCTATCACTCTCCCATTCTCTCTCTCCCTATCACTCTCCCATTCTCTCTCTCCCTTCATGACTCTCCCATTCCCTCTCTCCCTATCACTCTCCCATTCTCTCTCTCCCGATCACTCTCCCATTCTCTCTCTCTCCCTTTCACTCTCCCATTCTCTCTCTCCCTATTACTCTCCCATTCTCTCTCTCCCTATCACACTCCCAATCTCTCTCTCCCTATCACTCTCCCATTCTCGCGCTCTCCCTATCACTCTCCCATTCTCTCTCTCCCTATCACTCCCCCATTCTCTCTCTCTCCTTATCACTCTCCCATTCTCTCTCTCTCCCTATCACTCTCCCATTCTCTCTCTCCCTATCACTCTCCTATTCTCTCTCTATCACTCTCCCATTCTCTCTCTCCCTATCACTCTAACATGCTCTCTCTCGCTATCACTCTTCCATTCTCTCTCTCACCCGATCACCCTCCCATTCTCTCTCTCGACCTATCACTCTCCCATTCTCTGTCTCCCTATCACTCTCCAATTCTCTCGCTCCCTATCACTCTAACATTCTCTCTCTCCCGATCACTCTTCCATTCTCTCTCTCTCCCAATCACTCTCCCATTCTCTCTCTCCCGATCACTCTCTCATTCTCTCTCTATCCCTATCACTCTCCCATTCTCTCTCTCCCTATCACTCCCCCATTCTCTCTCTCTCCTTATCACTCTCCCATTCTCTCTCTCCCGATCACTCTCCCATTCTCTCTCTCTCCCTATCACTCTCCCATTCTCGCGCTCTCCCTATCACTCTCCCATTCTCTCTCTCCCTATCACTCCCCCATTCTCTCTCTCCCTATCACTCCCCCATTCTCTCTCTCTCCTTATCACTCTCCCATTCTCTCTCTCTCCCTATCACTCTCCCATTCTCTCTCTCCCTATCACTTTCCCATTCTCTCTCTCCCTATCACTCTCCTATTCTCTCTCTATCACTCTCCCATTCTCTCTCTCCCTATCACTCTAACATGCTCTCTCTCGCTATCACTCTTCCATTCTCTCTCTCACCCGATCACTCTCCCATTCTCTCTCTCGACATATCACTCTCCCATTCTCTGTCTCCCTATCACTCTCCAATTCTCTCTCTCCCTATTGCTCTCCCATTCTCTCTCTCCCTATCACTCTAACATTCTCTCTCTCCCGATCACTCTTCCATTCTCTCTCTCTCCCAATCAATCTCCCATTCTCTCTCTCCCTATCACTCTCCCATTCTCTCTCTCCCTATCACTCTCCCTTTCTCTCTCTGCCTATCACTCTCCCATTCTCTCTCACTATCACTGTCCCATTTTCTCTCTCCCTGTCACTCTCCCATTCTCTCTCTCCCGATCACTCTCTCATTCTCTCTCTATCCCTATCACTCTCCCATTCTCTCTCTCCCTATCACTCTCCCATTCTCTCTCTCCCTATCACTCTACCATTCCCTCTCTCCCGATCACTCTCCTATTCTCTCTCTCCCTATTACTCTCCCATTCTCTCTGTCCCTATCACTCTCCCATTCTCACTCTCCCTATCACTCTCCTATTCTCTCTCCCCCTATCACTCTCCCATTCTCTCTCCCCCTGTTACTCTCCCATTCTCTCTCTCTCTATCACTCTCCCAATCTCTCTCTCCATATCACTCTCTCCCTATCACTCTCCCATTCTCTCTCTCCTGTCACTCTCCCATTCCCTCTCTCCCTATAACTCTCCCATTCTCCCTCTCCCTCACTCTCCCATTCTCTCTCTCCCTCAATCTCCCATTCTCTCTCTCTACCTATCACTCTCCCATTCTCTCTCTCTCCATATCACTCTCCCTTTCTCTCTCTCCCTAACACTTTCCCATTCTCTCTCTCCCTATCACTCACCCATTCTCTCTCTCCCTATGACACTCCCATTCTCTCTCCCCCTGTTACTCTCCCATTCTCTCTCTCTCTATCACTCTCCCAATCTCTCTCTCCATATCACTCTCTCCCTATCACTCTCCCATTCTCTCTCTCCTGTCACTCTCCCATTCCCTCTCTCCCTATAACTCTCCCATTCTCCCTGTCCCTCACTCTCCCATTCTCTCTCTCCCTCAATCTCCCATTCTCTCTCTCTACCTATCACTCTCCCATTCTCTCTCTCTCCATATCACTCTCCCTTTCTCTCTCTCCCTATCACTCTCCCATTCTCTCTCTCCCTATCACTCCCCCATTCTCTCTCTCCCTATCACTCCCCCATTCTCTCTCTCTCCTTATCACTCTCCCATTCTCTCTCTCTCCCTATCACTCTCCCATTCTCTCTCTCCCTATCACTTTCCCATTCTCTCTCTCCCTATCACTCTCCTATTCTCTCTCTATCACTCTCCCATTCTCTCTCTCCCTATCACTCTAACATGCTCTCTCTCGCTATCACTCTTCCATTCTCTCTCTCACCCGATCACTCTCCCATTCTCTCTCTCGACATATCACTCTCCCATTCTCTGTCTCCCTATCACTCTCCAATTCTCTCTCTCCCTATTGCTCTCCCATTCTCTCTCTCCCTATCACTCTAACATTCTCTCTCTCCCGATCACTCTTCCATTCTCTCTCTCTCCCAATCAATCTCCCATTCTCTCTCTCCCTATCACTCTCCCATTCTCTCTCTCCCTATCACTCTCCCTTTCTCTCTCTGCCTATCACTCTCCCATTCTCTCTCACTATCACTGTCCCATTTTCTCTCTCCCTGTCACTCTCCCATTCTCTCTCTCCCGATCACTCTCTCATTCTCTCTCTATCCCTATCACTCTCCCATTCTCTCTCTCCCTATCACTCTCCCATTCTCTCTCTCCCTATCACTCTACCATTCCCTCTCTCCCGATCACTCTCCTATTCTCTCTCTCCCTATTACTCTCCCATTCTCTCTGTCCCTATCACTCTCCCATTCTCACTCTCCCTATCACTCTCCTATTCTCTCTCCCCCTATCACTCTCCCATTCTCTCTCCCCCTGTTACTCTCCCATTCTCTCTCTCCCTATCACTCTCCCATTCTCTCTCTCCTGTCACTCTCCCATTCCCTCTCTCCCTATAACTCTCCCATTCTCCCTCTCCCTCACTCTCCCATTCTCTCTCTCCCTCAATCTCCCATTCTCTCTCTCTACCTATCACTCTCCCATTCTCTCTCTCTCCATATCACTCTCCCTTTCTCTCTCTCCCTAACACTTTCCCATTCTCTCTCTCCCTATCACTCACCCATTCTCTCTCTCCCTATGACACTCCCATTCTCTCTCTCCCGATCACTCTCCCATTCTCTCTCTCCCTCAATCACCCATTCTCTCTCTCTCCCTATCACTCTCCCATTCTCTCTCTCTCCATATCACTCTCCCTTTCTCTCTCTCCCTAACACTTTCCCATTCTCTCTCTCCCTATCACTCACCCATTCTCTCTCTCCCGATGACACTCCCATTCTCTCCCTCCCGATCACTCTCCCATTCTCTCTCTCCCTCAATCTCCCATTCTATCTCTCTCCCTATCACTCTCCCATTCTCTCTCTCTCCATATCACTCTCCCTTTCTCTCTCTCCCGAACACTTTCCCATTCTCTCTCTCCCTATCACTCACCCATTCTCTCTCTCCCTATGACACTCCCATTCTCTCTATTCTATCACTCTCCCATTCTCTCTCTCCCTATCACTCCGCCATTCTCTCTCTCACTCTCACATTCTCTCTCTCTCTATCACTGGAGCATTCGCTCTCTCCCATTCTCTCTCTCTATATCACTCCAGCATTCTCTCTCTCCCATTCTCTCTCTCTCCATATCACTCTCCCATTCTGACTCTCCCTATCACTCTTCCATTCTGTGTCTCCCTATCACTCCCCCATTCTCTCTCTCCCTGTCACTCTCCTATTCTTTCTCTCTCCCTATCACTCTCCCATTCTCTCTCTCCCGATCACTGTCCCATTCTCTCTCGCCCCATCACTCTCGCATTCTCTCTCTCTCACTATCACTCTCCCATTCTCTCTCTCCCGATCACTCTCCCATTCTCTCTCACTATCACTCTGTCATTCTCTCTCTCTCCCTATCATTCTCCCATTCTCTCTCTCCCTATCACTCTCACATTCACTCTCTCTCCCTATCACTCTCCCATTCTCTCTCTCCTGATCACTCTCCCATTCTCTCTCACTATCACTCTCCCATTCTCTCTCTCTCCCTATCACTCTCCCATTCTCTCTTTCCCTATCACTCTCCCTTTCTCTCTCTCCCTATCACTCACCCATTCTCTCTCTCCCTGTCACTCACCCATTCTCTCTCTCCCTATCACACTCCCATTCTCTCTCTCCCGATCACTCTCCCATTCTCTCTCTCCCTATCACTCTCTCCCTATCACTCTCCCATTCTCTCTCTCCCTATCACTCTCCCATTCTCTCTCTACCGATCACTCTCCCATTCTCTCTCTCCCTATCACTCTCCCCTTCTCTCTCTCCCTATCACTCTCCCCTTTTCTCTCTCCCGATCACTCTCCTATTCTCTCTCTCTATCATTGTCCCATTTTCTCTCTCCCTATCACTCTCCCATTCTCTCCCGATCACTCTCCCATTCTCTCTCTCCCTATCATTCTCTCCCTATCACTCTCTCCCTATCACCCTTCCATTCTCTCTCTCCCTATCACACTCCCATTCTCTGTCTCCCTATGACTGTCCCATTCTCTCTCTCCCTATCACGCTCTCCCCATCACTCTCCCATTCTCTCTCTCCCTATCACTCTCCCATTCTCTCTCTCCCTATCACTCCCCCGTTCTCTCTCTACCTATCACTCCCCCATTCTCTCTCTCCCTATCACTCTCCCATTCTCGATCTCTCCCTATCAATCTCCTATTCTCGCTCTCTCCTTATCACTCTCCCATTCTCTCCCTCCCTATCATTCTACCATTCTCTCTCTCCCTATCACTCCCCCATTCTCTATCCCTATCACTATCCCATTCTCTCTCTCTCTCCCTATCACTCTCCCATTCTCTCCCTCCCTATCACTCAACCATTTCTCTCTCCCTATCACTCCCCCATTCTCTCTCTCTATCACTCTCCCATTCTCTCTCTCCCTGTCACTCTCCCATTCTCTCCCTCCCTATCACTCTCCCAATCTCTCTCTCCATATCACTCTCCCAATCTCTCTCTCCATATCACTCTCCCATATTCTCTCTCCCTTTCACTCTCCCATTCTCTCTCTCCTATCACTCTCCCATTCTCTTTTTCCCGATCACTCTCCCATTCTCCCTCTCCCTCACTCGCCTATTCTCTCTCTCCCTCACTCTCCCATTCTCGCTCTCTCATTCTCTCCCCCTATCACTCTCCCATTCTCTCTCCCCTATTACTCTCCCATTCTCTCTCTCTCCCGATCACTCTCCCAATCTCTCTCTCCCTATCACTCTCTCCCTATCACTCTCTCCCTATCACTCTCTCCCTATCACTCTCCAATTCTCTCTCTCTCCCTATCATTCTCCCATTCTCTCTCTCCTGATCACTCTCCCATTCTCTCTCACTATCACTCTCCCATTCTCTCTCTCTCCCTAACACTTTCCCATTCTCTCTCTCCCTATCACTCACCCATTCTCTCTCTCCCTATGACACTCCCATTCTCTCTCTCCCGATCACTCTCCCATTCTCTCTCTCCCTCAATCACCCATTCTCTCTCTCTCCCTATCACTCCCCCATTCTCTCTCTCTATCACTCTCCCATTCTCTCTCTCCCTGTCACTCTCCCATTCTCTCCCTCCCTATCACTCTCCCAATCTCTCTCTCCATATCACTCTCCCAATCTCTCTCTCCATATCACTCTCCCATATTCTCTCTCCCTTTCACTCTTCCATTCTCTCTCTCCTATCACTCTCCCATTCTCTTTTTCCCGATCACTCTCCCATTCTCCCTCTCCCTCACTCGCCTATTCTCTCTCTCCCTCACTCTCCCATTCTCGCTCTCTCATTCTCTCCCCCTATCACTCTCCCATTCTCTCTCCCCTATTACTCTCCCATTCTCTCTCCCATTCTCTCTCTCTCCCGATCACTCTCCCAATCTCTCTCTCCCTATCACTCTCTCCCTATCACTCTCTCCCTATCACTCTCTCCCTATCACTCTCCAATTCTCTCTCTCTCCCTATCATTCTCCCATTCTCTCTCTCCTGATCACTCTCCCATTCTCTCTCACTATCACTCTCCCATTCTCTCTCTCTCCCTATCACTCTCCCATTCTCTCTCTCCCTATCACTCTCCCTTTCTCTCTCTCCCTATCACTCACCCATTCTCTCTCTCCGTCACTCACCCATTCTCTCTCTCCCGATCACACTCCCATTCTCTCTCTCCCGATCACTCTCCCATTCTCTCTCTCCCTATCATTCTCTCCCTATCACTCTCTCCCTATCACTCTCCCATTCTCTCTCTCCCTATCACTCTCCCATTCTCTCTCTACCGATCACTCTCCCATTCTCTCTCTCCCTATCACTCTCCCCTTTTCTCTCTCCCGATCACTCTCCTATTCTCTCTCTCTATCAGTCTCCCATTTTCTCTCTCCCTATCACTCTCCCATTCTCTCCCGATCACTCTCCCATTCTCTCTCTCCTATCACTCTCCCATGCTCTTTTTCCCTATCACTCTCCCATTCTCCCTCTCCCTCACTCGCCTATTCTCTCTCTCCCTCACTCTCCCATTCTCGCTCTCTCATTCTCTCCCCCTATCACTCTCCCATTCTCTCTCCCCCTATTACTCTCCCATTCTCTCTCCCATTCTCTCTCTCTCCCGATCACTCTCCCTATCACTCTCTCCCTATCACTCTCTCCCTATCACTCTCTCCCTATCACTCTCTCCCTATCACTCTCCCATTCTCTCTCTCTCCCTATCATTCTCCCATTCTCTCTCTCCCTATCACTCTCGCATTCACTCTCTCTCCCTATCACTCTCCCATTCTCTCTCTCCTGATCACTCTCCCATTCTCTCTCACTATCACTCTCCCATTCTCTCTCTCTCCCTATCACTCTCCCATTCTCTCTCTCCCTATCACTCTCCCTTTCTCTCTCTCCCTATCACTCACCCATTCTCTCTCTCCCTGTCACTCACCCATTCTCTCTCTCCCTATCACACTCCCATTCTCTCTCTCCCGATCACTCTCCCATTCTCTCTCTCCCTATCATTCTCTCCCTATCACTCTCTCCCTATCACTTTCCCATTCTCTCTCTCCCTATCACTCTCCCATTCTCTCTCTACCGATCACTCTCCCATTCTCTCTCTCCCTATCACTCTCCCCTTCTCTCTCTCCCTATCACTCTCCCCTTTTCTCTCTCCCGATCACTCTCCTATTCTCTCTCTCTATCAGTCTCCCATTTTCTCTCACCCTATCACTCTCCCATTCTCTCCCGATCACTCTCCCATTCTCTCTCTCCCGATCACTCTCTCCCTATCACCCTTCCATTCTCTCTCTCCCTATCACACTCCCATTCTCTGTCTCCCTATGACTGTCCCATTCTCTCTCCCTATCACGCTCTCCCGATCACTCTCCCATTCTCTCTCACTATCACTCTGTCATTCTCTCTCTCTCCCTATCATTCTCCCATTCTCTCTCTCCCTATCACTCTCGCATTCACTCTCTCTCCCTATCACTCTCCCATTCTCTCTCTCCTGATCACTCTCCCATTCTCTCTCACTATCACTCTCCCATTCTCTCTCTCTCCCTATCACTCTCCCATTCTCTCTCTCCCTATCACTCTCCCTTTCTCTCTCTCCCTATCACTCACCCATTCTCTCTCTCCTGATCACTCTCCCATTCTCTCTCACTATCACTCTCCCATTCTCTCTCTCTCCCTATCACTCTCCCATTCTCTCTCTCCCTATCACTCTCCCTTTCTCTCTCTCCCTATCACTCACCCATTCTCCCTCTCCCTGTCACTCACCCATTCTCTCTCTCCCTATCACACTCCCATTCTCTCTCTCCCTGTCACTCTCCCATTCTCTCCCTCCCTATCACTCTCCCAATCGCTCTCTCCATATCACTCTCCCAATCTCTCTCTCCATATCACTCTCCCATATTCTCTCTCCCTTTCACTCTCCCATTCTCTCTCTCCTATCACTCTCCCATTCTCTTTTTCCCGATCACTCTCCCATTCTCCCTCTCCCTCACTTGCCTATTCTCTCTCTCCCTCACTCTCCCATTCTCTCTCTCCCATTCTCTCTCTCTCTCCTATCACTCTTCCATTCTCTCTCTCCTTATCACACTCCCATTCTCTCTCTCCTGTCACTCTCCCATTCTCTCAGTCCCTATCACTCTCCCATTCACTCTCTCTCTCACTCTCCCATTCTCTCTCTCCCTCACTCTCCCATTCTCTCTCTCTCCCTATTACTCTCCCATTCTCTCTCTCTCCATATCACTCTCCCTTTCTCTCTCTCCCTAACACTTTCCCATTCTCTCTCTCCCAATCACTCTCCCATTCTCTCTCTCTCTATCACTAGAGCATTCTCTCTCTCCCATTCTCTCTCTCTATATCTCTCCAGCATTCTCTCTCTCCCTCACTCTCCCATTCTCTCAGTCCCTATCACTCTCCCATTCTCTCTTTCTCTCACTCTCCCATTCTCTCTCTCCCTCACTCTCCCATTCTCTCTCTCTCCCTATCACTCTCCCATTCTCTCTCTATCCATATCACTCTCCCTTTCTCTCTCTCCCTAACACTCTCCCATTCTCTCTCTCCCTATCACTCTCCCTTTCTCTCTCTCCCTATCACTCACCCATTCTCTCTCTCCCTGTCACTCACCCATTCTCTCTCTCCCTATCACACTCCCATTCTCTCTCTCCCTGTCACTCTCCCATTCTCTCCCTCCCTATCACTCTCCCAATCTCTCTCTCCATATCACTCTCCCAATCTCTCTCTCCATATCACTCTCCCATATTCTCTCTCCCTTTCACTCTCCAATTCTCTCTCTCCTATCACTCTCCCATTCTCTTTTTCCCGATCACTCTCCCATTCTCTCTCTCCCTCACTCGCCTATTCTCTCTCTCCCTCACTCTCCCATTATCTCTCTCCCATTCTCTCTCTCTCTCCTATCACTCTTCTATTCTCTCTCTCCTTATCACACTCCGATTCTCTCTCTCCTGTCACTCCCATTCTCTCAGTCCCTATCACTCTCCCATTCTCTCTCTCTCTCACTCTCCCATTCTCTCTCTCTCCATATCACTCTCCCTTTCTCTCTCTCCCTAACACTTTCCCATTCTCTCTCTCCCAATCACTCTCCCATTCTCTCTCTCTCTATCACTAGAGCATTCTCTCTCTCCCATTCTCTCTCTCTATATCTCTCCAGCATTCTCTCTCTCCCTCACTCTCCCATTCTCTCAGTCCCTATCACTCTCCCATTCTCTCTTTCTCTCACTCTCCCATTCTCTCTCTCCCTCACTCTCCCATTCTCTCTCTCTCCCTATCACTCTCCCATTCTCTCTCTATCCATATCACTCTCCCTTTCTCTCTCTCCCTAACACTTTCCCATTCTCTCTCTCCCTATCACTCACCCATTCTCTCTCTCCCTATGACACTCCGATTCTCTCTCTCCCGATCACTCTCCCATTCTCTCTCTCCATATCACTCTCCCATTCTCTCTATCCTATCACTCTCCCATTCTCTCTCTCCCTATCACTCCCCCATTCTCTCTCTCACTCTCACTCTCCCATTCTCTCTCTCTCTATCACGAGAGCATTCTCTCTCTCCCATTCTCTCTCTCCATATCACTCCAGCATTCTCTCTCTCCCATTCTCTCTCTCCATATCACTCTCCCATTCTGACTCTCCCTATCACTCTTCCATTCTGTGTCTCCCTATCACTCCCCCATTCTCTCTCTCCCTGTCACTCTCCTATTCTTTCTCTCTCCCCATCACTCTCCCATTCTCTCTCTCCCGATCACTGTCCCATTCTCTCTCGCCCTATCACTCTCGCATTCTCTCTCTCTCACTATCACTCTGCCATTCTCTCTCTCCCGATCACTCTCTCATTCTCTCTCACTATCACTCTATCATTCTCTCTCTCTCCCTATCACTCTCCCATTCTCTCTCTCCCTATCACTCTCACATTCACTCTCTCTCCCTATCACTCTCCCATTCTCTCTCTCCTGATCACTCTCCCATTCTCTCTCACTATCACTCTCCCATTCTCTCTCTCTCCCTATCACTCTCCCATTCTCTCTCTCCCTATCACTCTCCCTTTCTCTCTCTCCCTATCACTCACCCATTCTCTCTCTCCCTGTCACTCACCCATTCTCTCTCTCCCTATCACACTCCCATTCTCTCTCTCCCGATCACTCTCCCATTCTCTCTCTCCCTATCATTCTCTCGCTATCACTCTCTCCCTATCACTCTCCCATTCTCTCTCTCCCTATCACTCTCCCATTCTCTCTCTACCGATCACTCTCCCATTCTCTCTCTCCCTATCACTCTCCCATTCTCTCTCTCCCTATCACTCTCCCCTTCTCTCTCTCCCTATCACTCTCCTATTCTCTCTCTCTCTCTCTATCAGTCTCCCATTTTCTCTCTCCCGATCACTCTCCCATTCTCTCTCTCCCTTTCACTCTCCCATTCTCTCTCTCCTTTCACTCTCCCATTCTCTCTTTCCCTATCACTCTCCCATTCTCCCTCTCTCTCACTCTCCTATTCTCTCTCTCCCTCACTCTCCTATTCTCTCTCTCCCTATCACTCTCCCATTCTCTCCCATTCTCTCTCTCCCTATCACACTCCCATTCTCTCTCTCCCTATCACTCTCCCATTCTCTCTCTCCCTATCACTCTCCTATTCTCTCTCTCACTATCACTCTCCCATTCTCGCTCTCTCCCTATCACTCTCCCATTCTCCTTCTCCCTGTCACTCACCCATTCTCTCTCTCTATCACTCCCCCATTCTCGCTCTCCCTATCACTCCAGCATTCTCTCTCTCCCATTCTCTCTCTCTCCATATCACTCTCCCATTCTCTCTCTCCCTATCACTCTCCCATTCTCTCTCTCTATCACTCCCCCATTCTCTCTCTCCCTATCACTCTCCCATTCTCTCTCTCTCCCTCTCACTTTCTCTCTCTCCCTATCACTCTTCCATTCTCTCTCTCCCTATCACACTCCCATTCTCAGTCTCCCTATCACTCTCCCATTCTCTCTCTCCCGATCACTCTCCCATTCTCTCTCTCTCCCTATCACTCTCCCATTCTCTCTCTCCCTATCACTCTCCGATTCTCTGTCTCCCTATGATTCTCCCATTCTCTCCCCCATCACTCTCCCATTCTCTCTCCCCCTATTACTCTCCAATTCTCTCTCCCATTCTCTCTCTCCCTATCACTCTCCCAATTTCTCTCTCCCTATCACTCTCTCCCTATCACTCTCTCCCTATCACTCTCTCCCTATCACTCTCTCCCTATCACTCTCTCCCTATCACTCTCTCCCTATCACTCTCCCATTCTCTCTCTCCCTATCACTCTCCCATTCTCTCTCTCCTGTCACTCTCCCATTCTCTCTCTCCCTATCACTCTCCCATTCTCCCTCTCCCTCACTCTCCCATTCTCTCTCTCCCTCAATCTCCCATTCTCTCTCTCTCCCTATCACTCTGCCATTCTCTCTCTCTCCATATCACTCTCCCTTTCTCTCTCTCCCTAACACTTGCCCATTCTCTCTCTCCCTATCACTCACCCAATCTCTCTCTCCCTATGACACTCCCATTCTCTCGCTCCCGGTCACTCTCCCATTCTCTCTCTCCCTCAATCTCCCATTCTCTCTCTCTCCCTATCACTCTCCCATTCTCTCTCTCTCCATATCACTCTCCCTTTCTCTCTCTCCCTAACACTTTCCCATTCTCTCTCTCCCTATCACTCACCCATTCTCTCTCTCCCTATGACACTCCCATTCTCTCTCTCCCGATCACTCTCCCATTCTCTCTCTCCCTCAATCTCCCATTCTCTCTCTCTCCCTATCACTCTCCCATTCTCTCTCTCTCCATATCACTCTCCCTTTCTCTCTCTCCCTAACACTTTCCCATTCTCTCTCTCCCTATCACTCACCCATTCTCTCTCTTCATATCACTCTCCCATTCTCTTTATCCCTATCACTCTTCCATTCTCTCTCTCCCTATGACACTCCCATTCTCTCTCTCCCGATCACTCTCCCATTCTCTCTCTCCATATCACTCTCCCATTCTCTTTATCCCTATCACTCTTCCATTCTCTCTCTCCCTATCACACTCCCATTCTCTCTCTCCTGTCACTCTCCCATTCTCTCTCTCCCTATCACTCCCCCATTCTCTCTATCCCTATCACTATCCCATTCTCTCTCTCCCATTCTCTCTCTCTCTCCCTATCACTCTCCCATTGTCTCTCTCCTTATCACACTCCCATTCTCTCTCTCCTGTCACTCTCCAATTCTCTCAGTCCCTATCACTCTCCCATTCTCACTCTCTCTCACTCTCCCATTCTCTCTCTCCCTCACTCTCCCATTCTCTCTCTCTCCCTATTACTCTCCCATTCTCTCTCTCCCTATCACTCTCCCATTCTCTCTCTCTATCACTCCCCCATTCTCTCTCTCCCTATCACTCTCCCATTCTCTCTCTCTCCCTCTCACTTTCTCTCTCTCCCTATCACTCTTCCATTCTCTCTCTCCCTATCACACTCCCATTCTCAGTCTCCCTATCACTCTCCCATTCTCTCTCTCCCGATCACTCTCCCATTCTCTCTCTCTCCCTATCACTCTCCCATTCTCTCTCTCCCTATCACTCTCCGATTCTCTGTCTCCCTATGATTCTCCCATTCTCTCCCCCATCACTCTCCCATTCTCTCTCCCCCTATTACTCTCCAATTCTCTCTCCCATTCTCTCTCTCCCTATCACTCTCCCAATTCTCTCTCCCTATCACTCTCTCCCTATCACTCTCTCCCTATCACTCTCTCCCTATCACTCTCTCCCTATCACTCTCTCCCTATCACTCTCTCCCTATCACTCTCCTCCCATTCTCTCTCTCCCTATCACTCTCCCATTCTCTCTCTCCTGTCACTCTCCCATTCTCTCTCTCCCTATCACTCTCCCATTCTCCCTCTCCCTCACTCTCCCATCTCTCTCTCCCTCAATCTCCCATTCTCTCTCTCTCCCTATCACTCTGCCATTCTCTCTCTCTCCATATCACTCTCCCTCTCTCTCTCCCTAACACTTGCCCATTCTCTCTCTCCCTATCACTCACCCAATCTCTCTCTCCCTATGACACTCCCATTCTCTCGCTCCCGGTCACTCTCCCATTCTCTCTCTCCCTCAATCTCCCATTCTCTCTCTCTCCCTATCACTCTCCCATTCTCTCTCTCTCCATATCACTCTCCCTTTCTCTCTCTCCCTAACACTTTCCCATTCTCTCTCTCCCTATCACTCACCCATTCTCTCTCTCCCCTATGACACTCCCATTCTCTCTCTCCCGATCACTCTCCCATTCTCTCTCTCCCTCAATCTCCCATTCTCTCTCTCTCCCTATCACTCTCCCATTCTCTCTCTCTCCATATCACTCTCCCTTTCTCTCTCTCCCTAACACTTTCCCATTCTCTCTC
>NW_027252071.1:0-31277 GCF_044704955.1 Pristiophorus japonicus | reverse complement strand
CCTCCCCCTCTTTCCCTTTCCCCTCCCCCTCTTTCCCTTTCCCCCCTCCCCCTCTCCCTCTTTCCCTTTTCCCCCCTCCCCCTCTTTCCCTTCCCCCCTCCCTCCTTTCCCCTCCCCTCCCCCTCTTTCCCTTTTCCCCCTCCCTCCTTTCCCCCTCCCTCCCCTCCCCCCTCTTTCCCTTTTCCCCCCTCCCCCTCTTTCCCCTTCCCCCCTCCCCCTCTTTCCCCTTCCCCCTCCCCCTCTTTCCCCTTCCCCCTTCCCCTCTTTCCCCTTCCCCCTCCCCCTCTTTCCCCTTCCCCCCCTCCCCCTCTTTCCCCTTCCCCCCCTCCCCCTCATTCTCCCCCCCTTCCCCCCTCTCCTCCCGCCTCAGCTTTTATCCATTGTCCTTTTCCCCCTACCCTTTTGAAATGTTCTTTTTACAGATATTTATGAATTTCCCTTTTTTTACAGATATGGGTTCTGCTCCCAACTCTCTCTCTGGTTGGGAAATCCATGTTCTCACAACTCTTTGTCAATAAAAAAACATTCCTCTTAAATTCTGCGTTTATCGTTTTGGTTATGATACTAAGCTAACGTTCTCGACACACCAACCCGTGTGGATAGATTTTCTGATTTACGTTGGCAAAATCCCCCGTAATTTTGAACAACTCTATTAGATCTTTTAATCTTGCATGTCCTGATGAAAGGAGCCCCTGTTTTTCTTGTCTCTCTTCATAACGAAAGCCCCTCGATCCTGGTGTCGAACATTATTCCCCCTCCAAGGCCTTGGCATCCTTCCTAAAATGTGGTGCCCAGAATCGAACAAACTACTCCAGCTGGGGTCTTAACCAATTTTATAACGGTTTAGCGTAACTTCCTTGCTTTTGTATTCTACGTCTCTATTTATAAAGCCCAAGAATCCAATATGGTTTTAATTCTTCTCTACCAGGTGGATGGCTTGCCTCCAATAATAGCTCTCCTTTTCCGTTCTGCTTCTCAACAGCCATCCCGTCCCCTCCCCATTATTTCCACCGCTGTTGGCCATATTTAGGAAGCGAGTTTTCTAATAATATGTAGCATTCCCGCCTCTTGAGTCAGAAGGTTGTGCGTTATAATCCCACTCCAGGGACTTGAGCATGTAAAAAATCTAGGCTGACACTCCCATTGCAGTGCCAAGGGAGCGCTGCACTGTCGGAGGTGCTGTCTTTCGGATGAGATGTTAAACCGAGGCACCGTCTGCCCCCTCAGGTGGATGTAAAAGATCCCATGGTACTATTTCGAAGAAGAGCAGGGGAGTTATCCCTGGTGTCCTGGGGTAATATTTATCCCTCAATCAACATCACGAAAGCAGATTATCTGGTCATTATCACGTTGCTGTTTCTGGGAGCTTGCTGTATGCAATTGGCTGCCGTGTTTCCTACATAACGGTGACTACACTCCAAAAGTACTTCATTGGCTGTAAAGTGCTTTAAGACATCTGGTGGTTGTGAAAGGCGCTATATAAATGCAAGTCTTTTTAATTCCTCTCGCCTCCTTTTTGGTCTAGCTAATCTTACAACAATTAACGTTGTCTCCTGCCTGGGCACAATCTGTAGAGAGAGAGATTTTTTTTTTTGGTCATGATATATATGGTGCTATTTACCCTGAGTTACATATCTTCCCCTGCCCCCCCCCCCCCCCCCCCAGCTCCTATTTATCCCAAATGAGTAAATTAAGATCAGCAACATGTAGTGTACCAGACGAACTCTCTTTGCATGTGTCAGTCGCTCATTATAAACTCCACAAAGCGGCAGAAGTAAATCCCGTTGGTAGTTTCATGCATTTTTAAGGAGCATGCCTGCTGAGAATTGGCTCGTCCTTTATTTTTAAAGAGGCAAAACCATTTGTTCTTCAAAATGTCTTGTTCTTTAGATCTGCGCTGCCAGCATTTTGTGTCCTGCAATGCTTGTTGTCCATATGAAAAGAATTAAGACCCAAAATAGCAACAATGTTCTGTGTGTATGTGTGTGTGTAAATAGAATGGTTTCTAGTACGGAGGGAGCAGGCCCAAAACAGCTGGACAACAGAAATGAAAAGAGGCATTCAAATGATGTCGGATTGTGACCAGCGGTTTTGAGACGATCTTCATGGTGGTGGTGGTTGGGGGGGAGCCTTTGCAGATATTTTTTCCCGTTCTTGAGGCCGGCATTTATTGCCCATCCCATATTATAGAATCATAGAAATTTACGGCATGGAAGGAGGCCATTTGGCTCATCGTGTTCATGCCGGCTGACCAAGAGGCTACCCAGCCTAATCCCGCTTTCCAGCTCTTGGTCCGTAGCCCTGTAGGTTACAGCACTTTAAATGTACATCCAAGTACTTTTTAAATGTGGTGAGGGTTTCTGCCTCTACCACCCTTTCAGGCAGTGAGTTCCAGACCCCCACCACCCTCTGAGTGCAGATATTTCCCCTCAAATCCCTCTAAACCTTCTACCAATTATTTTAAATCTATGCCCCCTGGTTGTTGACCCTCCTGCTAAGGGAAATAGGTCCATCCTATCCACTCTATCTAGGCCCCTCATAATTTTATACATCTCAATAAGGTCTCCCCTCAGTCTCCTCTGTTCCAAAGAAACTAACCCCAGCCTATCCAATCATTTCTCATAGCTAAAATTCTCCAGTCCAGACAGTATCCTCGTAAATCTCCTCTCTACCCTCTCTAGTGCAATCACATCTTTCTCGTAATGAGGTGACCAGAACTGCACACAGTACTCTAGCTGTGGCCTAACTCGTGTTTTATACAGTTCAAGCATAACCTCCCTGCTCTTGCCTTTATTAGCCGAGGCATAGAATACAAGTATTCCGTATGCCTTCTTAACCACCTTATCTACCTGGCCTGCTACCTTCAGGGATCTATGGTCATGCACTCCAGGGTCCCTTTGTTCTTCTTCATTTCTCAGTGTCCTCCCATTTAATGTGTATTCCTTTGCCTGGCTAGCCCTCCCCAAATGCCCTTGAGGAGGTGGTGGTGAGCTGCCGCCTTGAACCGTAGAGGGCAGTTAAGTGTCAACCACTTTGTTGTGGGTCTGGAGTCAAATTTAGGCCCAGATAGGTTAAGGACATCAGACTTCCTTTCCTAAAGGGCATTAGTGAGCCAGATGGGTTTGTACGACAATCCGGTAGTTTCATGGTCACCATTACTGATGCCATCTTTATATTGTTGAGTCACTCCTGGGGACCACCTGTGCACGCTGAGATACTGGGTTGGGGGGGGGGGTTGGGGGGTAGGGGCAGTCTCTGGCCCGACTTCGAAGGCCGAGTTCTATTTTGCCCGAGTTTCTCAATGCCACGAAACGAAGGGGCCAAATCCTGACCAGTGCCCTCCAGCAGGGAGCACGATTTGTGGGTTTTGACTTCAAATGTGATCTCGTTCTTGCTGATCATGTTGCACACCATGTGTCTCAGCCATGCCCATCACACAGGAAAGAGCATAAGATAAGAATTAGGAGCAGGAGTCAGCCATTCATCCCCTCGAGCCTGCTCTGCCATTCAATGAGATCTTGGCTGAGCTTCTACCTCAACTCCACTTTCCCGCCCTGTCCCCATATCCCTTGATTCGCTTAATATCCAAAAATCTATTGATCTCAGCCTTGAATATACTCGAAGGCTGAGCCTCCACAGCCCTCTGGGGTAGAGAATTCCAAAGATTCACCACCCTCAGCGCACTGAAAGGCCTATTTATAATAGGGAACAAAGAAATGGCAGACCAGTTGAACAAATACTTTGGTTCTGTCTTCACGAAGGAAGACACAAATAACCTTCCGGAAGTACTAGGGGACCGAGGGTCTAGTGAGAAGGAGGAACTGAAGGATATCCTTATTAGGCGGGAAATTGATGGGATTGAAGGCCGATAAATCCCCGGGGCCTGATAGTCTGCATCCCAGACTACTTAAGGAAGTGGCCAAAGAAATAGTGGATCTATTGGTGATCATTTTCCAACAGTCTATCGACTCTGGATCAGTTCCTATGGACTGGAGGGTAGCTAATGTAACACCACTTTTTTAAATAGGAGGCAGAGAGAAAACAGGTAATTATAGACCGGTTAGCCTGACATCATTAGTGGGGAAAATATTGGAATAAATTATTAAAGGTGAAATAACAGCGTATTTGGAAAGCAGTGACAGGATCGGTCCAAGTCAGTATGGATTTATGAAAGGGAAATCATGCTTGACAAATCTTCTCGAATTTTTTGAGGATGTAACTAGTAGAGTGGACAAGGGAGAACCAGTGCATGTGGTGTATTTGGACTTTCAAAAGGCTTTTGCCAAGGTCCCACACAAGAGATTGGTGTGCAAAACCAAAGCACATGGTATTGGAGGTAATGTATTGACGTGGATAGAGAACTGGTTGGCAGACAGGAAGCAGAGAGTCGGGATAAACAGGTCCTTTTCAGAATGGCAGGCAGTGACCAGTGGGGTGCCACAGAGCTCAGTGCTGGGACCCCAACTATTTACAATATACATTAATGATTTAGATGAAGGAATTGAGTGTAATATCTCCAAGTTTGCAGATGACACTAAACTGGATGGTGGTGTGAGCTGTGAGGAGGACGCTAAGAGGCTGCAGGGTGACTTGGACAGATTAGGTGAGTGGGCAAATGCATGGCAGATGCAGTATAATGTGGATAAATGTGAGGTTATCCATTTTGGTGGCAAAAACATGGAGGCAGAACATGAATGGCGGCAGATTAGGAAAAGGGGAGGTTCAACGAGACCTGGGTGTCATTGTTCATCAGTCATTGAAAGTTGGCATGCAGGTACAGCAACCGATGAAGAGGGCAAATGGTATGTTGACCTTCATAGCTAGGGGATTTGAGTATAGGAGTAGGGAGATCTTACTGCAGTTGTACAGGGCCTTGGTGAGGCCCCACCTGGAATATTGTGTTCAGTTTTGGTCTCCTAATCTGAGGAAGGATGGTCTTGTTATTGAGGGAGTGCAGCGAAGGTTCACCAGACTGATTCCCAGGATGGCTGGACTGACATATGAGGAGAGACTGGATCGATTGGGCCTGTATTTACTGGAGTTTAGATGGATGAGGGGATCTCATGGAAACATATAAGATTCTGACGGGACTGGACAGGTTGGATGCGGGAAGAATGTTCCCGATGTTGGGGAAGTCCAGAACCAGGGGACACAGTCTAAGGATAAGGGGTGGGCCATTTAAGACAGAGATGAGGAGAAACTTCTTCCAGCCAATGAAGTACTTTTGAAGTGTAGTCACTGTTGTAATGTGGGAAACGCAGCAGCCAATTTACGCACAGCAAGCTCCCACAAACAGCAATGTAATAATGACCAGGTAATCCGTCTTTGTTATGTTGATTGAGGGATAAATATTGGCCCCAGGACACTCGGGATAACTCTCCTGCTCTTCTAAATTGTGCCATGGGATCTATTACATCCACCTGAGGGGGCCTTGGTTTAATGTCTCATCTGAAAGACGGCACCTCCGACAGTGCAGTGCTCCCTCAGTACCGCACTGGGAGAATAAGCCTGGATTGTGCTCAAGTCTCTGGAGTGGAACTTGAACTTACGACTCTCTCTCTCTCTCTCTCTCTCTCTCTCTCTCTCTCTCTCTCTCTCTCAGACAAGGGTGCTATCCACTGAGTTGCGGCTAACTGTTAAACAGGATTGAAAGCAAATTGGTGTACACAACACAATTGTGGTTTGGAAAACTTGGGTGATTTCCACTTGTGCATGGGGTGAAAAGAAAATAGTATTTGTTTTAAAATTAAAGTGTAATATTTTAATTGCTCAGTATAAATCAGAATGGTTGTGACATGCAGTTGAGGTAAATAACTTAAATTGTATTGGCCTCCTTATTTAAGGAGGGATATACTTGCATTAGAGACAGTTCAGAGAAGGTTCACGAGGTTGATTCCTGACATGAATGGGTTGGCTTATGAAGAAAGGTTGAGCAGGTTGGGCCTGTACTCATTGGAGTTTAGAAGAATGAGAGGTGATCTTATTGAAACATAAAAGATTTTGAGGGGGCTTGACAGGGTAGATGCAGAGAGAATGTTTCCTTGTGGGGGAATCTAGAACTAGGGGACATAGTTTCAGAATAAGGGGTCTCCCATTTAAAATGGAAATGAGGAGGAATTTCTTCTCTCAAAGGTCTTGAGTCTGTGGAATTCTCTGCCCCAGAGAGCTGTGGAGGCTGGGTCATTGAATATATTTAAGATGGAGAAAGACAGATTTTTGAACGATAAGGGAGTCAAGGGTTATGGGGAGCGGGCAGCGAAGTAGAGTTGAAGCCAAGATCAGATCAGCCATGATCTTATTGAATGGCAGAGCAGTCTCAAAGGGCCAGATGGTAGACCTCTGCTCTGATTTCTTATGTTCTTAAAGTGACAGCACGTTGTTTGGAAAAGCAATCCCGAGCCTAGACACAACAGTCGGTAATAGTAGATGAATACGTCACATTTACTACGTTGAGACAGCGAAAACCCTTCAAGAAAGTATTTCATTAGCTGTAAAGCACTTTGGGATGTCATGAAGTTGTGAAAGGCACTGTAGAAATGTAAGTTAGGTAGAATTAAATAACATGTATGGCACTGAAACAGACCATTCAACCCAATTTGTCCACCAGTCTTTACAATCCACACTGGTTTCCTTCAGGTCTTTTTTTTAAAAAATTAAACGGAACCTCGTAACTCACAAACTGTCAGTGAGTGTCCAGTATAGTGGGGAAATAACACGGACCTCCACCCAAAATAAAGGGCAACACACACGACATCGAGGATCGTGGCACTGGAGAAGGTGCAAAACAGATTTACACAAATGAAACCAGAACAGAGAGGTTATAACCATCAGGAAACTGGCTTAGGCTCTTTTCTCTGGAACAGAGAAGGCGGAGGGGTGACTTAATAAAAGGTCTTTTAAATTATGAATGGGTTTGATGGGGCAGACAGAGATGTTTCCACTTGTGGGGGAGACCAGAACTAGGGGCCATAATTCTAAGATAGTCACCAATAAATCCAATAGGGAATTTGGGAGAGACAGCGGGAGGGGGAGGGGGAGTGGCGGAGGGAGCGAGAAAGATGGGGGTGGTGGGGGAGATGCGAGATGGGGGGGGTGGAGGTGGAGGAAGAGAGGCGGGAAAAACTGATGGGGGGGGGGGAGGGAGAAAGACCGGGGGTGGGGGGGATGCGAGACAGGGGGTTGGGGGAAGAGAGGCGGGAAAAACAAGGGAGGTGGGGCAAGGGAAGCAAGCTCGAGTGGAGCACAAAGATGGGCACTGTTTCTATGCTGTAAATTCTATATAATTCTCATGCTAGGGTACCACGTGTAAGACTGGAGTGAGTGTTTGATCTATATTGTGCCTTTCCATCTAACAAGAGATTCTAGCCAGTGACCACCTTGCTGCCCCGAGCCTGTGCTCGGGTTTAAGAGATAGTCAACACTTTCAGCGCACTGAAGATTGCATTCAGATCTCCCACTTGTTCATTTTAAATTGCAGCTCAAACAAAGTTACATGAAATAGTTGACCAAAAAGTAATGAAATCCTGGGGAGGGTCGGATGGAGGTAGCTTTCTTCCTGTTATAGGAACCCCAAAACGTTAGAAGAAATTAAGTAAAATTAATAAAAACTTAAGCACATCTCTGTCCCCACCCGTTACTCCATAATCTCTCTCCCCCCCACTTTTCTATTTTATTATTTCTCACCATAAAATCATACACTCTCAGCACAGAAGGCCATTCTGCCCATCGAGTCTGCGCCAGCTCTTTCGAAGAACAATCCAGTCAGCCCCACTCCCCCGTTCTTTCCCTATATCCCAGCAATTTTTTCTCCTTCAAGTATTTATTCAATTCCCTTTTGAAGGCTGCTTTTGAATCTGTATCCACCGCCCGATCAGACAGCGCATTCCAAATCCTAACCACTCGTTGCGTAAAAAAGTTTTTCCCTCATGCTGCCTTTGGTTCTTCTGTCATTAGAAATTTACAATGCAGGAGGCGGTCATTTCGACCTATCGTGTCCACGCCGGCCAAAAGAGCCACATGGCTCGGTCAGCAGCCCTCAAGGTTACATATAAACAAACAGTGAATAATGGCGAAAAGGTAAAGGTCCAGCCCACACAACTGTGACATCCCTTGCACCACAACGTTCTACAACTCCACCCCAACCGGAGCCATGTGATCTCCTTGGAAAGCCAAAAAATCCACTCATTTTAAATGAGCTATCATTCCCCCATATCTTTCTCCATATTCCTGCAAATTTGAGTATTTATTCGATTCCCCTTTTGAAAGTTGCTATTGAATCTGTTTTGACCGTCTTTTCAGGCAGATCGCAACAACGCGCTGCAATTGCCAGGAGGGTAGTGCCACAGCTGATTGGCTCCCTTCCCGCAGCCTTGTCCGCACCCGGGCGGGACTCGAACGGAATCACGCAAAGTCCACAAGGCTTGCTTCATAGAAACATAGAAAATAGGTGCAGGAGTAGGCCATTCGGCCCTTCGAGCCTGCACCACCATTCAATAAGATCATGGCTGATCATTCACCTCAGTACCCCTTTCCTGCTTTCTCTCCATACCCCTTGATCCCTTAAGCCGTAAGGGCCATATCGAACTTCCTCTTGAATATATCCAATGAACTGGCATCAACAACTCTCTGCGGCAGGGAATTCCACAGGTTAATGATGACCGGTAGTCGTAAAAGGCGCTCTATAAATGCAAGTCTTTTTCTTTAACAGTGTCAGCCACAGCTCAGTAGGCAGCACTCTCGTCTCCGAGAGAGAGAAAAGGTTATGGGTTGAAGTCTTGCTCCAGAGACTTGAGCACAATTCAGCTTATTCTCCCAGTGCAGTACTGAGGAAGCACTGCATTGTCAGAGGTGCCGTCTTTCGGATGAGACGTTAAACCGAGGCACCCCCTGTCTATAGGTTGAAGTGGATGTTAAAAATTCCACTGCACTATTCCAAGAGGAGTTCTCCCTAGTGCCGTGACCAATATTCATCCATCACCCAAACAGATTAACTGGTGCTAAATCTTATTGCTATTTGTGGAACCTTGCTGGGCGCAAATTGACAAATCGGTGGGGCTGAATGGCCTGTTTCCGTGCTGTGCATTCTATGTAATTGGCTGCTATACAGTGAGCACCCTTATAAATTCTGTCTTCACTCACTTAGCTATCTGAGCTGCCTGTACATCAATAAACGTTAATGTGGAACAGCGAACGAGATAGAAGACCTGACAGTTAAGTTAAAATTGATTCCTGTTTATTGTTCTGCGGCAGTTAATATAATCGCAGGTTATAGGCACCGGGTATTGCAGTCGGATTTATGGGCTAATACTGAAGCATAACCTACGTCGCTGTACCTCGCGGAACTTGGATGCTGAAGTGTCAGATTTACTGCATAGAACAGCTGTGAAATAGTTCCAGTGCGTGTGACAAAGCTACATGTTAACCATCAACGCTGTCCGTAATCTCCAGATTAATTGTATTGCTGGGTATAATACTCCAATTGTTCTTCAGCGACGCCTTTATAAAGGTGCACAGATGCCAGGGCACGTGTTCGATTCCAATTACCATTTTGAAATCCAATATATATATATTTTTTAAGATGCAATTCTTCCTGGCTGATGCAAGTGGCTAAAATCAAACCACCAGAGGGGGGGGGGGGGGGGGAGGAAGAGGAAGAGGGGTGGGGGGGTGCGCCTGTTTTGAATCTGTATTTGGAAGAGTACAGTTTACTCGACTTAAACCGATAGTTCTCCAATCAAACCAGACGAGCCCCACGCACCCCCGTCCCCATACAACAACAACAACTTGCATTTAAGTAGAGCCTTTTAACATAGTCAAATGTGCCAAGGTGCTTCACACTTAGTTTATTGTGCCCAGTCTTGAGATGGTAAGTCGAGGCACTGCTGTACAGTTGTGACTGGGTAGGTGGGTTACATTCAGTGGCTGCGCTCGAAGAAAGAAAGAAAACTTGTATTTATGCAACGTCTTTCATGGCCAGTGAGAGCCTTTAGAGCCAATTAAATTATTTTTGAAGTGTAGGGAGACGTGGCAGCCCTAATTAATTCCATTGCCCCTCTTCCAAAAGTGCCATGTTAGTTCAAGTTGGTCTAGAACCAGGGGTTACAGTCTCAGGATAAGGGGTTGGCCATTTAGGACTGAGAATGGGGAGAAATTTCTTCACTGAGAGGGTACTGAATCTTTGGAATTCTCTGCCCGAGGGTTATTAAAACTTAGTCTTTGAGTATATTCAAGATTTATATTTTTGGATACTAAGGGAATTAACTGAAATGGGGATAGTGCAGGAAAGTGGAGTTGAGGTAGAAGATCAGCCATATTATTGAATGGCGGAGCAGGCTAAGAATTAGGAGCAGGAGTCGGCCATTCGGCTGAAAGACGGACAGATCGGGAGAATCTGTGCTGGAGCGCTGCAGCTCCATCTCCAAACTGCGCCCTCGTTCAAACGTGGGTTCCCTCTGGGAGCGCAGATTGTTAAATTGACCTTAATCAGACGAGAAGGCTAGTCAACTCACAAAACATCCACTTGCATCAATTCCGGCATGATCCAACACCCCCCCCCCCACACCACCCCTCCAACCCCACCCCCAGCCCCCCCTGAATATTGCAAATGCACAGGGGTGGAGGTGGGGGGGGGCTGAGAGAGAACAAACTCATTTTGCTTTCGAAGTCAGAATTTCATCTTTATCGATTCACTAATAATAGACATTGAATTGACTCCAGCACAATGCGGTATTTGTTAAATGCTCTGAGATTTGACTTTTTGTTTCCTTCCCCCTTCTGGTAATTAATTTTATTCTTTCTGAGCATAGCACAATGTATTTTTTGTTCAAAGTTGTGAGGGGGATTCGATACTCTGCTGGAGAAACTAATGGGAACATTTTACTAATGCGCTCCTTGATGATATTTTATGATGAAAAACACATTATTTTTCTTATTATTAACATCAGGACCAGTTTAAAACTAAAAGCCTGCATTATATTCGCTCCTGTGCTGAAAGTGATTACTGTTGCTTGGCGCTGCGGTGCGGGGACCGAGAGGGAGCTATTTAGTGGCTGCAATGGCAGATTTGCGAGTCAGAACTGCCCTGTCAGCATTTGAGTTGCACACACACAAAAAAAGAGGAGGAATTCACCGAAGGCTGCTCATTAGCATTCCGCTCTCTTACTTTTTCTTCTGAGCTTTCCTCTGGCTTGTTCTCCTGCCCTCCCTCCCCACTACCCCTTCATCATTCTGGGCACAGACATTCTAGAACAAACATATGCTCCCAGCTCTCTCTCTCTCTCTCTCTCTCTCTTTCTCTCTCAAGCTGTTGCCTGCGATTTACAAATCCTAATGCGTGAAGAGAAATTTTCTGTCGGGGAGGGAAAGAGAGGAAAGCAAAGTTGGGAAGAAAATCAGCAGTAAATTTTTCTTTTTTTTAGCTCTGTTTAACAATTTTTCAGTTGCATTTTCTGTAATTGTAATTTCCCTTTTATAACCCCACTCCCCCACTTTGGCTCCTGCAGTTGCTCTTGGCAATTCCTTATTGCGCACCTTGTTTCAGCACCTGGTGGGTTACAAGCTCATGGGACCTCCCAACACTGACTGCAGCCTCGCTTGTACAGTCACCTTGCAATGCACTGCCACTATCGTCCCATGCCTCCAAAACCGCCTCCAGTGCAGCCTTCGGCTGCCTGAGGGTGTTCGAGGATCAGGCCCTCAAATCTGGCACCAAGCTCATGGTCTACAGGGCTGTAGTGATACCCGCCCTCCTGTATAGCTCAGAGACATCTCAAAGTGCTGGAGAAATACCACCAACGATGTCTCCGCAAGATACTGCAAATCCCCTGGGAGGATAAACACACCAATGTCAGTGTTCTCGATCAGACCAACATCCCCAGCATTGAAGCACTCGACCAGGTCCATTGGACAGGTCGCATGCCTGACACAAGACTCCCAAAGCAAGCGCTCTATTCGGAACTCCTACAAGGCAAGCGAGCCCCAGGTGGGCAGAGGAAATGTTTCAAGGACACCCTCAAAGCCTCCTTGATAAAGTGCAATATCCCTACCGACACCTGGGAATCCCTGGCCAAAGACCGCCCTAAGTGGAGGAAGAGCATCCGGGAGGGCGCTGAGCACCTCGAGGTCTTGTCACCGAGAGCATGCAGAAAACAAGCGCAGGCAACGGAAGGAGCGTGTGGCAAACCAGACTCCCCACCCACCCTTTCCTTCAACGACTGTCTGTCCCACCTGTGACAGATACTGTAATTCCCGTATTGGACTGTTCAGTCACCTGAGAACTCGCTTTGAGTGGAAGCAAATCTTCCTCGATTTTGAGGGGCTGCCTATGATGATGATGATGATGATGGGCAAAGTGCAGGCGGAAAGTCCCTGTTCCTAACATCACAAAATGTCAGGTGGCTAGGGGAGGAATTCCTGGTGTGTGTAGGGGCTCTCTCTTCCTCCCCCCTCTCCCGCCCTTGCCTTTTGTACTCACTGTTGGGGAGCTTGTGGAAGGTACCACCTCTCCACTCCCCAAATCAACCTCAGGATGGAAAGCGTGCTCATTCACTTTTGAATATGCTTTCCTAAGTTGCTACGTGACTACACGTAAAAGTATTTCATTGGCTGTAAAGTGCTTTGAGACGTCCAGTGGTCGTGAAAGGTGCTATATAAATGCAAGTCTCTTTCTTTTCTATTTGCATCTTGCTGAAGCACTTGGATCATGCATTCACTAAATTACATAACATAAGAATTAGGAGCAGGAGTAGGCCCTACGGCCCCTTGAGCCTGCTTCACCATTCAATAAGACCATGGCTGATCTTCAACCTCAACTCCATTTTCCTACCCGATCCCCATATTCCTTGATTCCCCTAGAGTCCAAAAACCTATTGATCTCAGCCTGGAGTACACTCAATGACTGAGCATCCTCAGCCCTCTGGGATAGAGAATTTCAGAGAATCTCAACTCAGAGTGAAGAAATTCCTCCTCATCTCAGTCTTAAATGGCCGACCTCTTATCCTGAGACTGTGCCCCCTAGTTCTAGACTTCCCAGCCCAGGAAACAGCCTCTCAGTCCCTTTCAATCCACCTCAGAATCTTGCATGTTTCAATGATATCATCTCTGATTCTTCTAATCTCACAGGAGATTAGAAAAATCTAATAATCTTAGATAGACCCATTCTACCTAATGGATAGGCCCATTCTACTCAATCTCTCCTCGTAGGACAACCCTCTCGTCCCAGGAATCAGTCTGTAGATTAAAAGGAAAGAAAAGAAAGACTTGGATTTATGACCTCCAGACATCTCAAAGTGCTTTACAGCCAATGAAGTACTTTTGCACTGCTGTAATGTAATGCAAACCAGTCCCGTCCACCCTTGCCTTCAATGACTGTCTGTCCCACCTATGACAGAGACAGTTATCCAGTATCGGACTGTTCAGTCACCTAAGAACTCATTTTTTGAGTGGAAGCAAGTCTTCCTCGATTTTGAGGGACTGCGTATGATGATGTAATTGGTGTGTCAGCCTAGATATTATTTTCAAGTCTCTGGAGCGGGGCTTGAACCTACAGCGTCTTGGGCGAGAGTGCGACCCACTGAGCCACGGCTGACACTATTGCATTGTCAGACCTTGCTGTAACCAGGCAACCAACGCCACCCACCACCCCCCCCCCCCCCCCATTAGTTGGATATGCTCTTGCCCTTTGCACTCGAAGTTGCTGTAAATGGGAGATGGAAATGATGCAGCGCCCTCTACAGGGGATCTAGGACCTGAGTAACCTGGGCAAAAGGTGCCACTCATTAACCAATCAGATTGTGAAATGAACAATGTAGCGTCTGAACCAGGAAGTGTCAACTTACAATATTAAATTCAGTGTCAAATCAGACACACAAAGTGGAATAAAGAGAGGGGAGGAAAGAATGGATTAAGAGAGGGATTAAAAAAAGTCAGAAAAGAAATGTTAATCTTAAAAAAAAAATTCTCCAACAACAATTAAAAGCTGAAGGAATGAGATTCCACATCTTTACTAGTTAATTTTCAGTGCCAAAGATGTATTTTGGCAATAATTAACACACATCACGCTGTTTCAAGGGTACTTGGTCTGGAAATGGCCCAGACTGGACTTTCTGCGCTGAGTTTATCTCGTATCGACCACACAAAGACTTCATAAGAACATAAGAATTAGGAACAGGAGTCGGCCATCTAGCCCCTCGAGCCTGCTCCGCCATTCAACAAGATCATGGCTGATCTGGCCGTGGACTCAGCTTCACTTACCCGCCCGCTCCCCGTAACCCTTAATTCCCTTATTGGTTAAAAATCTATCTATCTGTGATTTGAATGCATTCAATGAGCTAGCCTCAACTGCTTCCTTGGGCAGAGAATTCCACAGATTCACAACCCTCTGGAAGAAGAAATTCCTTCTCAATTCGGTTTTAAATTGGCTCCCTGGTATTTTGAGGCTGTGCCCCCTAGTTCTAGTCTCCCCGACCAGTGGAAACAACCTCTCTGTCTCTATCTTGTCTATCCCTTTCATCATTTAAAATGTTTCTATAAGATCACCTCTCATCCTTCTGAACTCCCAACGAGTAAAGACCCAGTCTACTCAATCTATCATCATAAGGTAACCCCCTCATCTCCGGAATCAGCCTAGTGAATCGTCTCTGTACCCACTCCAAGGCTAATATATCCTTCCTTAAGTAAGGTGACCAAAACTGCATGCAATATTCCAGGTCCGGCCTCACCAATACCCTATACAGTTGCAGCAGGACCTCCCTGCTTTTGTACTCCATCCCTCTCGCAATGAAGGCCAACATTCCATTCACCTTCCTGATTATCTGCTGCACCTGCAAACTAACTTTTTGGGCCTTCTGCACCGCAGCATGTTGTAATTTTTCCCCATTCAAATAATATTCCCTTTTACTGTTTTTTTTTCCCCCAAGGTGGATGACCTCACATTTTCCGACATTGTATTCCATCTGCCAAACCTTAGCCCATTCGCTTAACCTATCGAAATCTCTTTGCAGCCTCTCTCTGTCCTCTACACAACCCGCTTTCCCACTAATCTTTGTGTCATCTGCAAATTTTGTTACACTACACTCTGTCCCCTCTTCCAGGTCATCTATGTATATTGTAAACAGTTGTGGTCCTAGCACTGATCCCTGTGGCATACCACTAACCACTGATTTCCAACCCAAAAAGGACCCATTTATCCCGACTCTCTGCTTTCTGTTAGCCAGCCAATTCTCGATCCATGCTAATACATTTCCTCTGACTCCATGTACCTTTATCTTCTGCAGTAACCTTTTGTGTGGCACCTTATCGAATGCCTTTTGGAAATCTAAATACACCACATCCATCGGTACACCTCTATCCACCATGCTTGTTATATCCTCAAAGAATTCCAGTAAATTAGTTAAACATGATTTCCCCTTCATGAATCCATGTTGCGTCTGCTTGTTTGCACTATTCCTATCTAGATGTCCTGCTATTTCTTCCTTAATGATAGCTTCAAGCATTTTCCCCACTACAGATGTTAAACTAACCGGCCTATAGTTACCTGCCTTTTGTCTGCCCCCTTTTTTAAACAGAGGCGTTACATTAGCTGCTTTCCAATCCGCTGGTACTTCCCCAGAGTCCAGAGAATTTTGGTAGATTATAACAAATGCATCTGCTATAACTTCCGCCATCTCTTTTAATACTCTGGGATGCATTTCATCAGGACCAGGGGACTTGTCTACATTGAGTCCCATTAGCCTGTCCAGCACTACCTCCCTAGTGATAGTGATTGTCTCAAGGTCCTCCCTTCCCACATTCCCGTGACCAGCAATTTTTGGCATGGTTTTTGTGTCTTCCACTATGAAGACCGAAGCAAAATAATTGTTTAAGGTCTCAGCCATTTCCACATTTCCCATTATTAAATCCCCCTTCTCATCTTCTAAGGACTTCGCGCCATTCGATGTTTTTCAGTGGTGAGCCATGCAGTGAGATGCTGCTTTTGTGAAGCTAATGACGGGACGGTGCAAAATGGAAAGAACATGTGGATATTCGCGTTTAACCGCTCACCAGCCCCTCACCTGAAATGGCACTGCGATTTGCACACAAATAAAGGCGGGCGCCATTATCCTCACCGTTATCATGACAGTAGATTATGGCCCATAGTCCCAGGATTCACCAGTGTCACTTGAGTTAGAACTCGGGGGCATCGTCTCAAAATAAGGGGCCGCCCATTTAAGACAGATATGAGGAGAAATTTCTTCTGAGGATGGTGAATCTTTGAAATTCTCTACCCCAGAGAGCTCCATCTCTATGGGCCCTTTGTTCAAGTATAGCATGAGCCATGGCTCAGTGGGTTGTACTGAAGGTTGTGGCTTCAAGTACCCACTCCTGAGGCTTGAGCACATAATCTAGGCTGACACTCCCACTGCAGTACTGAGGAAGCGCTGCACTGTTGGAGGGGCAGTGCTGAGGGAGTGCTGCACTGTCAGAGTTGCCGTCTTTTGGATGAGATGTTAAACCGAGGCCCCTGTTTGCTCACTTAGGTGAATGTAATGTTTTCCACCCCAACTATTTTGAAGACGAGCAGGTGAGTTCTCTCCGATATCCCGGCTGATATATATCCCTCAGCCAACATCACTTTAAAAAAAAAAAATGATTATTTGGTCATTATCACATTGCTGTTTGTGGGAGCTTGATATGCGCAAATTGGCTGCCGCGTTTCCCACATTACAACAGTGACTACACTCCAAAAGTGCTTCATTGGCTGTAAAGCGCTTTGGGTTGTCCTGAGGTTGTGAAAGGCGCTATATAGATGCAAGTCTTTTTATTGTGTAGTGGCTGGTATCAGACTCAACGAGTTGGCATGTGGGGGGACAGTGCAGAAAATAAACTTGTTTCAGAAACATCACTGTAATTGAAGCAGAATGAGGGATTAGTTCAAAATTAGTTTAAATCATGAGGGTTTTTGATGGAGCAAGTCAGGAGAAACTGTTCCGTCTGGCAAGTGGGTCGGTAATCAGAGCTCACAGATTCAAATAATCGGGAAAAGAAATGGAGGGGAAATGAGAATTTCTTCACAGTGGGTTGTTGCGATCTGCAACGCATGACCTGAAAGGGAGGTGGAATCGGATTCCATCGGAACTTTCAAAAGGCAATTGGAGAAGTATTTGAAGAGGACCCATTTGCAGGCTGTGGGGAAAAGGCCGACGTGTGCGACTAATTGGACAGATCTGTCAAAGCGCCCGTTGACACAACGAATGGCCACCTCCTGTGCTGCAGGATTTTATGATTCAACGATGTAAGCAAGTTATATTGACGAGCATACAGCTGTTGACATCACTTGATATTTATTAAATCCTGTAATTCTACACCCTGCAATTGGATTGTACATATCATCTTTTAATAAGTTATCCAGAATTAATATCTGCTGAATGTTGAAAGAAATGGGATACTAGCACAGGACCACATCTCACACAGAATAGTGTATAACTCTCCCTCTTTTTAATTTCAACGAAACCGATAGATATCGCACCGATGATATTGCTGCAGAGCGACCGAGCCAATTCTACTCTGGTGTTTTTCAGCTCCAATAGTGTTATACCTGAAACAACACATGGATCCTGGGCTTCATAAATAGAGGCATAGAGTAAAAAGCAAGGAAGTTGTGATGAGCCTGTGTAAAACACTGGTTCAGCCTCAACTGGAGTACTGTGTCCAATTCTGGGCACCGCACTTTCTGGAAGGATGTGAAGGCCTTAGAGAGGGTACAGAAAAGATTTCCGAGAATTATTCCAGGGATGAGGGACTTCAGTTACATGGATAGACTGGAGAAGCTAGGGTTGTTCTCCTTGGAGGAGAGAAGTTTGGGAGGAGATTTGATAGAGGTGTTCAAAATCATGAGGATTCTGGACAGAGTAGATAGAGATAAACTGTTCCCATTGGCGGAAGGGTCGAGAACCAGAGGACACAGATTTAAGGTGATTGGCATAAGAACCAAAGGCGACATGAGGATTAACTTTTTTACGCAGCGAGTGGTTAGGATCCTGCAGTGCACTGCCTGAGAAGGGTGGTGGAGGCAGATTCAATCCTGGCTTTCAAAAGCTGAAGGGAAAAAAATTACAGGGATACGGGGAAAGGGTGGGGGGAATGGGACTAGCTGAAGTATTCTTTAGAGAGCTGGCATGGACCGAATGGCCTCCTTCTCTGCTGTAACCATTCTATGATTCTATGAACAACAACCTGCATTTATATAGCGCCTTCAACATAGTAAAGCCTCCCAAGGTGCTTCACAGGAGTGATTATCAAACAAATTTTGACACTGAGCCAAATCAAGATATTAGGATCGGTGACCAAAAGCTTGGTCAAAGAGGTCGATTTTAAGGAGCATCTTAAAGGAGGAAAGAGGCAGAGAGCTTTAGGGAGGGAGTTTCAGAGCTTGGGGCCTGGGCAGCTGAAGGTTTGGCCGAAAGTGGTGGGGCGATGGAAATCTGGAATGGCAACAGGCCAGAATTGGCAGAGTGCAGAGATCTTGGAGGGTTGTGGGGCTGGAGGAGATTCCAGCGATACGGAAGGGCAAGGGCCACGGAGGCATTTGAAAACAAGGATGAGAATTTTTAAATCGAGGCGTTGCCGGACCAGGAGCCAATGTAGGTCAGCGAGCACGGGTGATGGATGAGCGGGACTTGGTGCGAGTAAGGACATGAGCTGCAGAGTTTTTGAGGAGATTAATTTTACCGCGGGAGCATTGGCATAATCGAGTTGGGAGGTAGCAAGTGTGTGTGTGTGTGTGTGTGTAGTGCCCTATTGTGTCATCAGGATGTGCCACAGTGACTCATGACCACGGTATTACTTTGTACTTTTTGAAGTGCAGTCACTTTGTGCATAGCAAGATCCCACAACCAGAAAAAAAAAGAAAGACTTGGATTTATACAGTGCCTTTCATGACCACCAGACGTCCCAAAGCACTTTACAGCCAATGAGGCACTTTTGGAGTGCAGTCACTGTTGTAGGTGAAGGGGCAAACGGGACCTCAATTTATCATCTCATCCAAGACATCCCCAACAACAAAGCAGTGCGTCCCCATTGCTGTACTGAAGTGCGAGCCCTAGATTATTTGCGGGGGAAAAAGACTTAAATTTATATTGCGCTTTTCACAACCACCGGATGTCCCAAAGTGTTTTACAGCCAATGCAGTACTTTCTGAAGAAGTGTAGCCACTGTTGTAATGTGGGAAACATGGCAGCCACAAACAGCAATGTAATTTGATAAGGTCATGAAAGTAAAAGCTCATGGGATCCAAGGCAAAGTGGCAAGTTGGATCCAAAATTGGCTCCGAGGCAGGAAGCAGAGAGTAATGGTCGATGGGTGTTTGTGTGACGAAGGCTGTTGCCATTGGGGTTTCACAGGGCTCGGTACTAGGTCCCTTGCATTTTGTGATATATATCAATGATTTAAACTTGAATGTAGGGGTTATGCAGTTTGCAGATGATGCAAAAATTGGCTGTGTGGTTGATAAAGAAGAAAGCTGTAGACTACAGGAAGATATCAATGAACTGGTCAGGTGAGCAGAACAGTTGCAAATGGAATTCAATCTGGAGAAGTGTAAGATAATGCATTTGGGGGAGGGCTAGCCAGGCAAGGGAATAAACATTAAATGGTAGGAGTGTAGAGGAACAAAGGGACCTTGGAGTGCATGTCCACAGATCCCAGGCCAAGTAGATAAGATGGTTAAGACATATGAAATACTTGCCTTTATTAGTCGAGGCGTAGAATCCAAGAGCAGGGAGGTTATGCTCGAACTGTATAAAACACTGGTTAGGCCACAGCTAGAGTACTGCATGCAGTTCTGGTCACCACATTTCAGGAAAGATGTGATTGCACTATAGAGGGTACAGAGGAGATTTACGAGGATGTTGCCTGGACTGGAGAATTTTAGCTATGAGGAAAGGTTGGATAGGCTGGGTTTGTTTTCTTTGGGACAGAGGAGGCTGAGGGGTATAAAATTATGAAGGGCCTAGATAGAATGGATAGGAAGGACCTATTTCCCTTAGCAGAGGGGTCAACAGCCAGGGGGCATCGATTGAAAGTAATTGGTCGGAGTTTTAGAGAGGAGTGTTGAGGAGAAATTTCTTCACCCAGAGGGTGGTGGGGGGGGGGGGGGGGGTCTGGAACTCACTGCCTGAAAGGGTGGTAGAGGCAGAAACCCTCACCACATTTTTAAAAATACTTGGATGTGCACCTGAAGTGCTGTAACCTACAGGGCTACGGACCAAGAGCTGGAAAGTGGGAATAGGTTGGATAGCTCGTTGTAGGCCGGCGGGGCTCCTTCCGTGCTGCAAATTTCTATGATTCTATAATGTCTTGATAATCGGTTCGAGTGATGATAGTTGATGGATAAATATTGGCCCTATCATCATCATCGGCAGTCCCTCGGAGTCTAGGATGACTTGCTTCCACCCTAGAAATGAGTTCTCAGATGATTGAAGAGACCAATGCTCTGTCACAGGTGGGGCAGACGGTGGTTGAAGGAACAGGTGGGTGGGGTGCCTGGGTTGCTGCCCGCTCCTTCCGCTGTCGATGCTTGGCTTCAGCTTGCTCTCGGCGAAGAGACTCGTGTGTCCAGCGCCTTCCCGAGTGCTTTTTCTCCACTTTGGGCGGTCTTGGGCCAGGGATTCACAGGTGTCAGTGGGGATGTTGCACTTTTTCAAGGAAGCTTTGAGGGTGTCCTTGAAATGTTTCCTCTGCCCACCTGGGGCTCACTTGCCGTGTCGGAGCTCTCTGAGTAGAGTACTTGTTTTGGGAATCTCATGTCAGGCATGCGGACAATGTGGCCTGTCCATCGGAGCTGATAGAATAGATTTGCAGGATGTTGCCGAGGCAGTGTTGGTGGTACTTCTCTCATGTTTTGAGGTGCTTGCTGTACATAGTCCATGTCTCTGAGCCTTGTAGGAGGGCAGGTATCACCACTGCTCTGTAGACCATGAGCTTGGTGCTGGGTTTGAGGTCCTGGTCTTCAAACACTCTCTCCTTCAGGCGACCAAAGGCTGCACTGGCACACTGAAGGCGGTGTTGGACCTCGTCATTGATGTCTGCCCTTGTTGACAGTAGGCTCCCGAGGTATGAAAATAGTCCACGTTGTCCAAGGCCTCGTCGTGGATTTTGATAACCGGGGAGCCATGCTGTGCGGTGGGGCAGGTTGGTAGAGGCCCTTTGCCTTACGGATGTTTAATGTAAGGCCCATGCTCTCGTATGCCTTGATGAAGGTGTTGATGATGGCTTGGAGTTTGACCTCCAAATGTGCGCAGGCGTAGGCATCGTCTGCATACTGTAGTTCGATGCTGGAGGATGGGGACGATCTTGGATCTGGCCTGGAGGCGGCGGAGGAGGTTGAACAGATTTCTGTATGTCCTGTAATTTAGTTCCATTCCAGCGGGAAGCTTGCCGAGGGCAAGATGGAGCATTGCAGCAAGGAAGATCGGGAAGAGTGTTGGTGCGATGACACAGTCTTGCTTGACCCCGGTACGGACGTGGAATGGGTCTGTGGTGGATCCATTGGTTAGGATCATGGCTTGCATATCATCGCGGAACAGCCGGAGAAATGTGACAAACTTTTGAAGGCAGCTGAAATTGAGGAGGGCGCTCCATAATCCCTCACAGTTGACGGTGTCGAAGGCTTTTGAGAGGTCAAAGAAGGCCTTGTACAGGGGTTGGTGCGGTTCCCTGCATTTCTCTTGTAGTTGTTGCGTGGTGAAGATCATGTCCATCATGCCCCTTCGTGGGTGTAATCCACATTGCGACTCTGGGAGAAGTTCTTCAGCCACAGGGAGTAGGCGATTCAGGAGGATTCTTGCAATGTCTTTCCCAGTGGTTGACAGCAGGGAGATTCCTCTGTAATTACTGCAGTCGGACTTGTCCCCTTTTTTGAAGATGATCACAATTACAGCATTTGGGATCACCTGGTATGTTCTCCTCCTTCCAGATAAGAGAGATGAGGTCATGGATCTCCGCCAGTACTGCTTCTCCGCCATGTTTTAGCGCTTCGATGGGGATTCCATCTGCTCCTGATGACTTGTTCAGTTATTGGATGGCCTTTCAACCTCGTGTCGGGCTGGGGTTGTGCTGTGATGGTGGCGAGTGGCATGCTACAGGATGGAGTCAAGGACACTCACATTGAAGACAGAGTCTCGGTTGAGGAGATCCTCAAAGTGCTCCTTCCAGTGGGCACTGACTGCCTCTCAGTCCTTGATGAGCACCTCTCTATTCTTGGCCAGCACTGGGGGTAAGGCCTTGGGTGCTCTCTCAGGCCTATTCCCACTAAATTGCTGACCACCTAACTTCCCTTCCTGTCATCCATGTTGGCTGATACTGTTCACAACTCTCTCTCCTTCAAATCTGCCGTCATCACCCCTCTCAAAAATCCAAGCCTTGACCCCCCTCCTTCATTCTCCAAAACTATCGCCCCATCTCCAACCTCCCTTACCCCTCAAGTCCTTGAACGTGTTTTTGCCTCCCAAATCCGTGCCCATCTTTCCCGGAACTCTTTGTTCAAATCCCTCCAATCCGGTTACCGCCCCCGCCATAGTACTGAAACGGCTCTTACCAAGGTCACAAATGACATCCTTTGTGACTGTGACAAAGGCTAACTGTCTCCCCTCGTCCTTCTCTACCTTTGACACGGTTGACCACTCCATCCTCCTCCAATGCCTCTCCACCGTTGTCCAGCTGGGTGGGACTGCACTCGCCTGGTGCCATTCTTATCTCTCTCATCGTAGCCAGAGAATCATCTGCAATGGCTTCTCTTCCTGCCCCCGCATCGTTGCCTCTGGTGTCCCCCAAGTATCTATCCTTGGCTCCCTCCTATTTCTCATCTACATGTTGCCCCTTGGCGACATCATCTGAAAACATAGCGTCTGTTTCCACACATACAGTGATGACACCCAGGAAAGACAGAAGCCATTGTGTTCGGTCCGTGCCACAAACTCCATTCCCTTGCCACTGATTACATCCCTCTTCCTAGCAGATGTCTGAGGCTGAACCACACTGTTTGCAACCTTGGTGTCATATTTGACCCTGAAATGAACCTCCAACCACATATCCGCACCATCACGAGGCATCCCCGTAACATCGCCTGTCTCCGCCCTTGCTTCAGCTCATCCGCTTCTGAAACCGTCACCCATGCCTTTGTTACCTCTAGGCTTGACTATTCCATCACACTCCTGGCTGGCCTCCCACATTCTACCCTACGTAAACTAGAGATGATCCAAAACTTGACTGCCCCGTGTCCTAACTCGCACCAAGTCCCGCTCACCCATCACCCCCTGTGTTCGCTGAGCTACATTAGCTGACGGTTAACAATCGCCTCGATTTCAAAACTCTCATCCTTGTTTTCAAATCCCTCCATGGCCTCGGCCCTCCCTATTTCTGTAACTTCCTTCAGCCCCCCCCCCCCCCACCGAGATGTCTGCGCTCCTCCAATTCTGACCGCTTGAGCATCCCTGATTATAATCGCTCCACCATTGGTGGCCATGCCGAGGCCCGACGCTCTGGAATTCCCTCCCTAAACCTCTCCGCCTCTCTCTACCTTGCCCTCCTCCTTTTAAGATGCTCCTTTAAACCTACCTTTTGCCATCTGCCTTACTATCACCTTTTATGGCTCGGGTTCAAATTTTGTTTTGATAACACCCCTGTGAAGTGCCTTGTGATGTTTTACTACATTTAAGGCGTGACACCAATGCAAAACATTGCATTTTCTTGCCCTTTCCCTGTACATTTTTAATTTTTAATTATTAATCCATTTCCTTTTTTAAAAAAACGAGTGTGGATTCAGCTTCCCCTACTGTTTCTAGCAGGGCATTGCGTTCGAATGTATAAACAGTGAAGGACAGGATAAGGCTCTTTGATTGCACAAACCTGTCCATACAGTTACGATATCTTATGCATCACAATAAGGACACTCCCCACCTCGCCCAAAACCACACGATTTAAAAACCCAGGCCAATTGGGGAAGGGAAACTGGAAGAACTGCTCTCCGAAACCCTTAGGCAATGATAACGAGTCCAGGAGATCACAAGGGTCCTGATTAACATTGTATGAGGTGATCTCCGCCCCAGCCAGAAACAGGTCTCCACTCGAAGGAATTCTTCTGCGTACAGTTTGGGTCTCCTTATTTAAGGAGGGATATAATTGCAATGGAGGCAGTTCAGAGAAGGTTCACCAGGTTGATTCCTGAGGTGAAGGGGGTTGTCTTATGGTGGAGCAGGTTGGGCCTGTACTCATTGGAGTTTAGAAGAATGAGAGGTGATCTTATTGAAACATGTAAGATTTTGATGGGGCTTGACAGAGTAGATGCAGAGAGGATGTTTCCCCTCATGGGGGAATCTAGAACTAGATGGCATAATTTCAGAATAAGGGGTCGCCCATTTAAGATGGCGATGAGGAGGAATTTCTTCTCGGAGGGTCATGAATCATTGGAATTCTCTACCCCAGAGAGCTGTGGAGGCTGGGTCATTGAATATAGTCAAGGTAGAGATGGACAAATTCTTGAACTACAGGGTAGTCGAGGGTTATGGAGAGTGGGCGGGGAAGTGGAGTTGAGGCCAAGATCAGATCAGCCATGATCTTACGGAATGGCGGAGCTGGCTCGAGGGGCCGTATGGCCGACTCCTCCTATTTCTTATGTTATGAATTCAGCGATTTGGTGTCCTCAGCAAGAGATGGCAACCTGTTCTAGAGGTCCATGCCCTAACAGCACACTGATGGGAATTCCCCAAACATCACATTTCCAGGTTTTGGTAGTCATAAATTTATGCACTCTGATGACTGACTCGCTGACCTGTGGAAATAGTTTTTCTCTATTTACCCTTGTGCTCTCCACTTCATTATAGGCAGTCCCTCGGAATCGAGGAAGCCTTGCTTCCACTCTTAGCATGAGTTCTTAGGTGGCTATATGAGAACCACAGTCTCTGTCATAGGTGGGACAGACAGTGGTTGAGGGAAAGGGTGGGTGACCTTTTCTTGGCAGGAGGATTGGTAACCAGAGGACACAAATTTAAGTTCATTGGCAAAGGAACCAGAGGGAAGATGAGGAGAGAATGTTTCTTTTATTACGCAGCGAGTTGTTGTGATCTGGAGCGCGCTGTCTGAAAGGGCGGTGGGAGCAGATTCAACAGTAACTTTCAAAAGAGAATTGGATAAATACTTGAAAGGGAAAAATTTGCAGGGCTGTGGGGAAAGAGCAGGGGGAGTGGGATTAATGGGATCACTCTTTCACAGAGCCGGTATGTGCACGATGGGCCGAATGGCCTCCTTCTGTGCTGAGAGATTCAATCAGCTCCATTTTGTTTAGTCTCTTCTCGTCCCTGATGTCATCTTAGTGAATCTCTTCTTCACCTTCATGTGGCCTTGACACAAGAGTGTAAGTAGGGTAGAGGAGCAGAGGGATCACTAAAAGTGGTGACTCAGTTAATGAGGCCATTTAAAAAAAAAAAGTAAGCCGAGCACTGGGGTCGATTTCTAGCGGGATTGAATTGATAAAGAAGTTATGTCAAACTTGTATAGAAACTTGATTAGATGACACTTGGAGTTCCTGTGCACAGTTCTGGTCTCCATATTATAAAATGGATAGAGGCACTGGAGAAAGTGTAAAAAAGAGTTACGAGGATGATACCAGAATTGAGAGGCTGTAACTATCAGGAAACATTGAAAGGACTGGGGCTCTTTTCTCCAGAAAAGTGAAGACCGAGGGGAGACCTGATGGAGGCCTTTAAGATTATGAAAGGGTTCGATAAGTTGGACGTAGAGAAGCTGTTTCCACTTGTGGGGGAGATCAGAACCAGGGACTGTAAATATAAATGTATTAGGGAATTCAGGAGAAACTTCTTTACCCAGAGAGTGGTGAGAATGTGGAACTCACTGCCACAGGGCATGGCTGAAGCAAATAGTATCGATGCATTTAAAGGGAAGCTGGATAAACACACGAGGGGGGAAGGAATCAAAGGATATGGTGATGGGGTGGGAGGAGGCTCGTGTGGAGCAGAAACACCAGTTGGGCCAAATGGCCTGTTTGTGCTGTAGATTCTAAGAACATAAGAAATAGGAGTAGGCCATTTGGCCCCTCGAGCCTGCTCCGCCATTCAATAGGATCTTGGCTGATCTGATCTTGACCTCCACTCCACTTCCTTGCCTGCACCCCATAACCCTCGACTCCCTTATCGTTCAAAAATCTGTCCATCCCCACCTTAAATATATTCAATGTAAAACATCCTTTCTGAAGCCCAGGCTATGGAGAGGGTGCTTGAGATATTTGGTGTTGCGAAACAGCGAGGGGCTCGACTGGAAGGGGAAATGCAGTCGCTTTACTTGGTTTTAAAAAAAAAACGATTTTTTTTTTGTTTTGTGTTTTTTTTTCTCTCTCTGCAGATTTTCTCCTTATCGGGCTCCAAGCTTGAGGCTTGGGGAAATCCGCCAGCGCCATAGATTCGAACAACTGGAGCGGCAGCGAGAGCCCTGCCGAAGAGCTGGACAGGATGACGGATTCTGCCGACAAGCCGATGGACAATGACGCAGAAGGCGTCTGGAGCCCCGACATCGAGCAGAGCTTCCAGGAGGCCCTGGCCATCTACCCACCGTGTGGGAGGAGGAAAATAATTCTCTCGGATGAAGGCAAGATGTATGGTGAGTCACCGGGGCCCTGCAGCAAAGGGAGCAGATGGTGTTACGGCTGTTGCCAGCTGTGCTTCTGTCTGTGTGTGTCTCTCGCTCGCTCTCCTTTCTTTTTTCCCCTCCTCCTCCTCCTCCTCCTCCTCCTCCTCCTTCCCCCCCATCCCCTCCTCCTCCTCCCCCCTCCCCACCCGCCCCCGTACCAAACCCAAACTACTCCCTACATAGCTTTCGGATGAAGTAATGGAAACCAGGAGAAGTTATTTCTTTAACACGTGGTGTTCTGCGTCCCATTGCAAATCCCAGCAACATGCAGCTGTCATTCTGAGCGAATTACATAGAAGGAAAAAAAAACTCCCCGAATGTTGGTGCTCTCGAAGCAAGTCTTGCAGCTGCTGTGAAGTAAGCCGTTGGGCCAGAGAGAGAGAAAGACACCCAGACATTGGCGGCGAAGGGTGACTGGGTTAAGTGCCTTGATAGTATTGCAAGACAGATTTAAAGTGGAGGTCATCTCAACATTTTTAAAATCTAGGAATAACACTGGGAAATTTATCGAGTGCTGTGGGTTTCTGTGAAGCTTTCGGGGGAATGGTTTTCCAAACGGAAAGCTGGCTTTTTGATGCAATGTCGCTCTAATCAGTTACAGAATCATCGAAACCTACAGCACAGAAGGAGGCCACTCAGCCCGTCGTACCTGTGCCAACTCTTTGGAAGAGCAATCCGAGCAGTCAAACATTCAAGCAGAGGGGTCAATAACCAGGGGGTATAGATTTAAAGTAATTAGTAGGAGGTTTAGAGGGGAGCTGAGGAAACAATTCTTCACCCGGAGGATGGTGGGGGTCTGGAACTCACTGCCTGAAAGGGTGGTACAGGCAGAAACCCTCACCACATTTAAAAAGTACTTGGCTGTGCACTTGAAGTGCCATAACATACAAGGCTACAGACCTAGTGCTGGAAGGTGGGATTAGGCTGGGTGGCTCTTTTTCGACCGGGATGGACACGATGGACCGAATGGCCTCCTTCTGTGTCGTAATTTTCTACGATTCCCACTTTTTGTCAGTTCCTCATCCTCCAGCACCCATCCCAACTCCCTTTTTAAATTATTGATGGAATCAGCTCCCAGTACCTTTTCAGGCCGAGCGTTCCCGATCCCCACAGCTCTGAGCGAAACCATTTCCTCATCTCCCCCTCTGGATCTTTTTCCAATGATTTTGAATCTCAGATCTCTGCTTATTGACCCACTCAGCAGAGGGGATAGTTTTTGTCTATTGACTATCAAAACCTCTTCATCCTGAAGACCTCTATGGAGTCACTACTTAACCTTCTCTGTTCCAAGGAGAACAATCCTAATTTTTCCAACCTCTCCTCATAACTGAATTCCCTCATCCCTGGTAACATCCTGGTAAACCTCCCCTGTACCCTTTCTGAGGCCTCTGTGCAGGGCCCAGAATTGTCCACAATACTCCAGCTGAGGCCGAACCAGTGATTTATAAAGTTCGAGCAAGATCTCTTTGCTTTTATATTCTAAGCCTCTATTTATAAACCCAAGTAACCTATATGTCTGCGTTTGGATTTCAGAGGGGCCTACTTCTAGGCTTTGATAGAGTAGATAGGGAGAAACGGTTTCCAGTGGCAGGAGGATCGGTAACCAGAGGACATCAATTTAAGATTATTGGCAAACGAACCAGAGGGGAGATCAGAATTTTCTTTGTGGTGATCTGGAACGTTCTGCCTGAAAGGGCGGTGGAAGCAGATTCAATAGTAATTTTCAGCAGAGAATTGGATAAATAAATGTTTGCAGAGCTATGGGGAGAGCAGGGGGAGTGGGACTAATTGGATAGCTCTTTCAAAGAGCTGGCACAGGTTCGATGGGCTGAATAATTCTATAGAGTTCTGTGTATAGAAGTGCCACAAAGTAGATTGAGTTTCTGTTGTTATATGGGGGGCTGGGTGCGTGGAAAGAGGGCAGCAATGTTTGAGCACAGCAAGATCCCACAGGCAAATGGCAAGACCGAGCGATCACTTGATGTGTTTTCGCCGGCGTTGATTGCGGGACGGAAGTTGGCCAGGACACTGGGGTAGCTCTTCGGAGTGGTGCCAAGGGATCCACAACTGGCAGATGGGGGGGTGGAAAAGAGGAGGGAGAGGGCCTCGGTTTAATATCTCAGCTCTCAATCCTCCCTCAGCGCTGCCCTGAAATGTCAGCCTCGATTGCGCGGTCAAGCCTCTCCACGTAGACGCTCCACGTAAACACAAGTCAAGATAAGGGGCCAGCCAGTAAAAGCAAGATTCTAAGGCTATTCCCATTCACTTGTGTGGTGGTAAATATCTGCTGGGATCAAATGGTTTAGTTATTTTAATTGCTGTATCAATGTTTCTCACTCTGCTCTGGCCCAAGGATCTTGGGGTGACCTTGAGACTTTGTTTGCTTTTTTGTTTTCAAATGTTTCCCTGTAACCTACTCCGTTTCTCAGTCCCATAATATCCCGAAGCTATAGAATACGTCAACAGTCTATTCAGTCAAAGGGGGTTTTGTCAAATTGTTGTGTCTATGTTTATTTTGCAATCAGATGAATGCCTGTTATCAGGAGACTTTCCTTTTGAAGCTGTACTGCTCCCAAGTTCCCATTCACCTATCACCCCTTGTGCTCACTGACCTACACTGGCTCCCTGTCTGGCAACACCCCATTTAAAAAAAATTCTCATCCTGGTTTTCAAATCCTTCCATGGCCTCTCACAATCTCTCTACCCTCCTCCAGCCCTGCAAACCCTTCCAGATCTCCACGCTCCTCCAATTCCGGCCCCTTGCGCATCTCCTGATTTCCATCGCTCCACCATTGGCAGCCTGGGCCCCAAGCTCTTCGCGAAACCTCTCCGCCATTCTACCCTCTCTCTCCCCTTTATGACACTCCTTAAGACCTACCTCTTCGTCCAAGCTTTTTGCCACCTGTTCCAATATCACCTAATTTAGCTTGGTTTTAGGGCTGGAGGAAGTTACACAGATAGAGGGGGTGGGGGAGGGGCGGTGAAGATGGGGAGAGCAAGAAAGAATGAACGAACTATAGCGCCTTTCACAACCTCGGGACGTCCCAAAACATTTCACGGGCAACGTTGCGCTTTTGAAGTGTAGTCTGTTGTAATGTGGGGAAATGTGGCAGCCATTCTGCGCACAGCAAGATCCTGCACACAGCAATGAGATGAATGACCAAATTATCTGTTTTTCATGATGGAATAGATATTCACTCAGGACACTGGGGAGAATGCCCCTGGTATTCTTTGAAATCGTGCCAGGGGATCTTTTACGTCCACCTGAGAGAGCAGATGGGGCCTTGGTTAAATGTCTCATTCGAAAAACGGCACCTCCAACAGTGCAGCGCTCCCTCAGTTCTGCCCCTCCAACGTGCAGCACTCTCTCAGTTCTGCCCTCTAACAGTGCGGCGCTCCCTCAGTACTACACTGTGTGTGACAGCCTGGTTTATCTGCTCAAGTCCTGGACCCATGACCTTCTGACTCGGGCACGATGTACTAATGCTCGCTCTGCTCCGTGAAACTTCCTCTCTAAAACCCCCTGCCTGGATATATCTCCCAGTGCCCGCACAAAATCTCATTGCCCATGCATTTGGTCACTCACCAATACTCCCAAATGCCGATGGTGATCCTGGGCTTTCGTGATTCAATCTTGTGACTCCCAGCTAAGGATGGGGACTGCCGGTTGCCGTTGCTTTCGCACTCCTGCCAGCATCTCGCTATCCTTATCCTGGATGCAAGTGCTGCTGCTCTGCACATTATCGAGCCAGTATAATCCGACAAGTGTTAAACTGGTTGCAACAATAGGCTGTCCGTTTATTTGCTTTTGAAGCCAGTTTTGTGCATAACTGGGCCCGGGTCCTGCTCAGTCTCACCAGCAGCTTTCCATTGAGCTCGGTCTCCTCTCCCTCCCACCCCCTCCCCCGTCAAGGGCACCTTCACATTATCCAGTCACTCTTTCACCTGCTCCGCTCCACAATCTATCCTGCAATATCTTTGTCTCCATCTGTTTGTCTATCTCTCCCTTTCTTTTCCCACTCTCTCTCTCTCCCCTCACTGCCTCTCTCTCCACCTCTCTGTGTCCCACTCTCTGTACCCCGCGTGCGCGCGCTCTCTCTCTCCTGTGCGCACACGCCCGCGCGCGCGCGCTCTCTCTCTCCCGCGCGCGCGCTCTCTCTCTCCCGCGCGCGCGCTCTCTCTCTCCCGCGCGCGCGCTCTCTCTCTCTCCCGCGCGCGCGCTCTCTCTCTCTCCCGCGCGCGCGCTCTCTCTCTCCCGCGCGCGCGCTCTCTCTCTCCCGCGCGCGCGCTCTCTCTCTCCCGCGCGCGCGCTCTCTCTCTCCCGCGCGCGCGCTCTCTCTCTCCCGCGCGCGCGCTCTCTCTCTCGCGCGCGCGCGCTCTCTCTCTCGCGCGCGCGCGCTCTCTCTCTCCCGCGCGCGGCTCTCTCTCTCCCGCGCGCGCGCCTCTCTCTCCCGCGCGCGCTCTCTCTCTCCCGCGCGCGCGCTCTCTCTCTCCCGCGCGCGCGCTCTCTCTCTCCCGCGCGCGCGCTCTCTCTCTCCCGCCCCTCTCTCTCTCGCTCTCTCTCCTCTCTCTCTCTCCCGCGCGCAGCGCTCTCTCTCTCCCGC
>NW_027252070.1:0-31297 GCF_044704955.1 Pristiophorus japonicus | reverse complement strand
CCCATCTCCTTTCCCTCCCCCTCTCCCATCTGCTTTCCGACCCCCTCTCCCATCTCCTTTCCGACCCCCTCTCCCATCTCCTTCCCCCCCCTCTCCCATCTCCTTTCCCCCCCCCTCTCCCATCTCCTTTCCCCCCCCTCTCCCATCTCCTTTCCCCCCCCTCTCCCATCTCCTTTCCCCCCCCTCTCCCATCTCCTTTCCCCCCCCCTCTCCCATCTCCTTTCCCCCCCCCTCTCCCATCTCCTTTCCCCCCCCCTCTCCCATCTCCTTTCCCCCCCCCTCTCCCATCTCCTTTCCCCCCCCCTCTCCCATCTCCTTTCCGACCCCCTCTCCCATCTCCTTTCCCCCCCCCTCTCCCATCTCCTTTCCCCCCCCCCCTCTCCCCTCGCTGTCAGAAACACAGACAGATAGACACACACTGCGGGGGGGGGGGGGGGGGGGGGGCATCCCAGCACGTTGTTGGAGAGCTCCCGGTGCTCAGTCGATAAGTAGAAAATGCTTTATTTATTGATTTTTTAAAAATAATTATTTCTTATTAATTTTTTGATTGATTTATTGGTTGATTTATTGATGTTTTTATCATTTATTATTGATGATGGCTCTTTATTTGTAAAACTGAAGTGTTTAATGTTTGTAAACTTCCCTTTAAACCCCCCCCCTCCCATTCCCTTCACCTGATCTGTAGCCTGATTTGTAACCTACGCCTGATTTTCTCAAGTGTAGACAAGGTTTTTGAGCGTACAAAAATCTTCACTTACTCCATTCCAAGTTAGTTTGGAGTAAGTTTTCACTGACGAAACTTTGAAAACAGGCGTAAGTGGCCGGACACGCCCCCCTTTTCAAAAAAAAATTCTGTTCCAAAGTGAAAGTGTTCTAACTGACTAGAACTGGAGCAAACTAAATGACGAGAATTCCGATTTCTAAGATACTCCGTTCTACAGCAGTTGCTCCTAAAAATCAGGAGCAAATCATGTCGAAACTTGGGGCCATTGAAACCCAGGCCAATTGGGGGAAAAAATCTGGGAAAATTCCTCTCCGACCCATCCAGGCGATCGAAACTAGACCAGGAGATCACCCTAGCCATATTCAATTCCCTGAAGTACTTAGCAGCATATCTGTGCCAGACAACAAGAGGTTATCGAGTCTAATCCCACTTAATCCCTCTAGGTCTGCCATAACCTGCAGGGTGACATACCTAGAGCTGGTAACATTTCAGATCGATGACCTTCCATCACAGATTCTGCCTGCTGAGCATTTCCAGCAGATTCTTGGCTGCCCCATTTCCTAAATTACAACAATGACTACACTTCAAAAAGTACTTCATTGTCTGTAAAGCGCTTTGGGGCATCCGGTGGTCATGAAATGCAAATCTTTCTTACTTTTTACTCAAGCAGGATCCAATTACACATTCCAGACAAATAGCTGGCTTGTCTTGTCCTTCAAGGGGACCATTCAGAAATATGGTCTTGTCCACCAAATGGACTAATCAGAACTTTGAACATGAAAACATAACATAATAGCAGGATTAGGCCCCATTTGGCCCATTGGCTGATGGGCTCTGTTGTTGCTTTTGTGCCCTGGCAGCACCACCTGCTACACCAACACCAAGCATATCTGCATCTCCTCCTCCTTTTGGTGACACAGCCCTACCCACATTCTTTTTGCTAATTCTAGCAGCATCACATTTAGCTAGGCATTTTGATATCAGTGCGTCGTGCACCGGTCTTTTACTGCTCAGCTGTGTCATGTATGGACATTTTTTCTCCTCCTCTTAGTCATAGTTTGAACTGAGTATTACAATTGGTATATGGCTGCATGCATTGGAACAGAATAAACAGTTTTTGGACAGATTTAATTCACAACTTTGTGGAAATGCATTGAACAGGTTTAAGAAACTGTGATAAAATAATGTTACTACTGTTGGCAACATATTTAATTCACTTCACAGAAATGTCTTGATTATTTCACTGCTTCTATGTAATACATTTAAAAGAATATCCTAAATATCAAAATATAACAAGCTGCTCTTATTTAAAAGAATCTATGTGCCACAGGACAATATTGAGCCTCATGAAAGACTGCTGCAATACACCGAGTATCCTCCATTTCTCCAATGGTTTGGTATTCAGGGTGCCCGTTGTTGCGACACTTTAGAAAGTGCAATGCAATATGGTCCTGAGAGAACACCTGTTGTACTAAAAAAGCTGGTTTCTTCGAGAAACCAAATAACCAGAACATGTTCCCAGAAGTGCAACATTCACAAGCACCGGATGCGCTTGAAATATCGAACACACAAAATAAATAGGGTCCAAAATACAACAAAAACAGGAATGAGTCATGCTCACTGCTGTATCCCGATGTGTTGATATAATTAAACGAATCAATCAAAAGGAAGATACTTTGTCAGGAGCAGAAGCACAAACACAAATGTCATTGCAAACTCAAAGGGGCTCACTTTCAAATCAACCTCCCCTCTCAAAACAGTGTATATCTGTGCTACTTTTAGCACTTGTTAAACCCTTTGTTAACACAAAAGCAATTAGTCATACTCCTCTACCTGGATGGGTTCTGTTTTCATGGATTTTAAATTGTACCAGTTTTTGTAGATGAGAAATCTCTCCTATTCTCAAGAAGCATTAAATGGAAAAGACCTGCATTTATATAGCACCTTTCACAACCTCAGCACGCTCCAGAGTGCTTTCCAACCCATAAATTAACTTGAAATTGGAAAGGATACGTGGGGATATTGTGCTTTACACTAACAATCCAATCGAGGGGTTCAAGCTGGGGTATACAGAGCACAGTAGACCTCATCCCATCCTTTACACTGCAGCAATCCAATCACGAGGTTCAGTCAAGGTATACAAAGCATGCTAGACATCCTTTACACTGCAGAAATCCAATCAAGAGATTGAAATGATAAATCACGAAATCCTCACAATGTTTTCAACTAAATCCCTCAAATGGATTATATACTGTCACACATTCTGCATTTATACTACAAGGCCAGGTGGACAAAGGAGGAAAAAAGGGGGAAGCTTACCTAACAATATCTTCAGAAAGACAAATAATGGGATCAGAATTAAATAATAGGGTGTGTAGTGAAGGTAGGGATACCAATCAAATCATTTGAGATACTGTATTACACAGCAGCCTAGAGGATACCAAGTCATTTTTGAATGGAGAAATAAACAAGAATTCCTCCTCAGACCATTTCTCCAGTTTCCTTAGTTCTCTCACACTGTCCCCTGGGCAACAACCAGCCCCGGGTCTCCAGTTCCACTTAGTATCCAGTCACCAGGCTGGACAAAGGCCCAGCCACAGCGACTAATCTTCAGAATTTCCTCGATTCCCGTGACAAATGGTCTGGTTTCAGTTCAATACATATCAGAAATAGGAGGAGTAGGCCATTTGCCCCTCGAGCCTGTTCCGCCATTCAATAAGATCATGGCTGATCTGATCATGGACTCAGCTCCACTTCCCAGCCCACTCCCCATAACCCTTTACTCCCTTATCATTCAAAGGAAGGGTAGACAGAAAGGAAAAGCAGGTGGGGTGGGGTTGCTGGTTAAAGAGGAAATTAACGCAATAGTAAGGAAGGACATTAGCTTGGATGATGTGCAATCGGTATGGGTGGAGCTACGGAATACCAAAGGATAGAAAATGCTAGTGGGAGTTGTGTACAGACCACCAAACAGTAGTAGAGAGGTTGGGGACAGCATAAAACAAGAAATTAGGGATGCGTGCAATAAAGGTTCAGCAGTTATTATGGGCAACTTTAATCCACATATTGATTGGGCTAACCAAACTGGTAGCAATGCAGTGGAGGAGGATTTCCGGAGTGATTTAGGGATGGTTTTCTAGACCAATACGTCGAGGAACCAACTAGAGAGCTGGCCATCCTAGACTGGGTGATGTGTAATGAGAAAAGACTAATTAGCAATCTTGTTGTGCGAGGCCCCTTGGGAAAGAGTGACCATAATATGGTCGAATTCTTTATTAAGATGGAGAGTGAAACAGTTAATTCAGAGACTAAGGTCCTGAACTTAAGGAAAGGTAACTTTGATGGCATGAGACGTGAATTGGCTAGAATAGACTGGCGAGTGATACTTAAAGGGTTGACAGTGGAGAGGCAATGGCAAACATTTAAAGATCATATGGATGAACTTCAACAATTATACATCCCTGTCTGGAATAAAAATAAAGCAGGGAAGGTGGCTCAACCGTGGCTAACAAGGGAAATTAAGGATAATGTTAAATCCAAGGAAGAGGCATATAAATTGGCCAGAAAAAGCAGCAAACCAGAGGACTGGAAGAATTTTATAATACAGCAGAGGAGGACAAAGGGTTTAATTAGGAGGCGGAAAATAGAGTATGAGAGGAAGCTTGCTGAGAACATAAAAACTGACTGCAAAAGCTTCTATAGCTATGTGAAGAGAAAAAGATTAGTGAAGACAAATGTAGGTCCTTTGCAGTCAGATTCAAATTAATTTATAATGCGGAACAAAGAAATGGCAGACCAGTTAAACAAATACTGTCTTCACAAAGGAAGACACAAATAACCTTCTGGAAATACTAGGAGACCGAGGGTATAGTGAGAAGGAGGAACTGAAGGAAATCCTTTAGGCGGGAAATTGTGTAAGGGAAATTGATGGGATTGAAGGACGATAACTCCCCAGGGCCTGATAGTCTGCATCCCAGAGTACTTAAGGAAGCAGCCCTAGAAATAGTGGACAGATTGGTGATCATTTTCCAACAGTATCGACTCTCGATCAGTTCCTATGGATTGAAGGGTAGCTAATGTAATACCACTTTTTAAGAACAGAGGGAGAGAAAACAGGTAATTATAGACCGGTTAGTCTGACATCAGTAGTGAGGAAAATGTTGGAATCAATTATTAAAGATGAAATAGCAGCGTATTTGGAAAGCAGTGACAGGATCGGTCCAAGTCAGCATGGATTTATGAAAGGGAAATCATGCTCGACAAATCTTCTCGATTTTTTGAGGATGTAACTGGTAGAGTGGACAAGGGAGAACCAGTGGATGTGGTGTATTTGGACTTTCAAACGCTTTTGACAAGGTCCCATACAAGAGATTAGTGTGCAAAATTAAAGCACATGGTATTGGGGGTAATGTACTGACGTGGACAGAGAACTGGTTGGCAGACAGGAAGCAGAGAGTCGGGATAAACAGGTCCTTTTCAGAATGGCAGGCTGTGACAAGTGGGATGCCGCAGGGCTCAGTGCTGGGACCCCAGCCATTTACAATATACATTAATGATTTCGATGAAGGAATTGAGTGTAATATCTCCAAGTTTGCAGATGACAGTAAGCTGGGTGGCAGTGTGAGGAGGACGCAAAGAGGCTGCAGGGTGACTTAAACAGGTTAAGTGAGTGGCAAACGCATGGCAGATGCAATATAATGTGGATAAATGTGAGGTTATCCACTTTGGTGGCAAAAACACGAAGGCAGAATATTATCTGAATGGCGGCAGATTAGGAAAAGGGGAGGTGCAACGAGACCTGGGTTGTCATGGTTCATCAGTCATTGAAAGTTGGCATGCAGGTACAGCAGGCAGTGAAGAAGGCAAATGGTATGTTGGCCTTCACAGCTAGGGGATTTGAGTATAGGAGCAGGGAGCTCTTACTGCAGTTGTACAGGGCCTTAGTGAGGCCTCACCTGGAATATTGTGTTCAGTTTTGGTCTCCTAATCTGAGGAAGGACGCTCTTGCTATTGAGGGAGCGCAGCGAAGATTCACCAGACTGATTCCCGGGATGGCAGGACTGACATATGAGGAGAAACTGAATTGACTGGGCATTTATTCACTAGAGTTTGGAAAGGATGAGAGGGGATCTCATAGAAACATATAAAATTCTGACGGGACTGAACAGGTTAGATGCAGGAAGAATGTTCCCGATGTTGGGGAAGTCTAGAACCAGGGGACATAGTCTAAGGATAAGGGGTAAGCCATTTAGGACTGAGATGAGGAGAAACTTCTTCACTCAGAGTTGTTAACCTGTGGAATTTCCTACCACAGAGAGTTGTTGATGTCAGTTCATTGGATATATTCAAGAGGGAGTTAGATATGGCCCTTTCGGCTTAAGGGATCAAGGGGTATGGAGAGAAAGCAGGAAAGGGGTACTGAGATGAATGATCAGCCATGATCTTATTGAATGGTGGTGCAGGCTCGAAGGGCCAAATGGTCTACTCCTGCACCAATTTTCTATGTTTCGAAAAAAACTGTCTATCTCCACCTTAAATATATTCAATGACACAACCTCCACAGCTCTCTGCGGTCGATAATTCCAAAGATTTACGACGTTCAGAGAAGAAATTCCTCCTCATTTCCGTTTTAAATGGGCGATCCCTTAATCTGAAACTATGCCCCCGAGTTCTAGATTCCCCCACGGGGAGGAAAGTCATCTCTGCATCTACCTGTCAAGTCCCTGCAGAATCTTCAACATTTCAATAAGATCACCTCTCATTCTTCTAAACTCCAGTGAATATAGGCCCAGCCTTTCTTCATAAGACAACTCCTTCACCTCAGGAACCAACCTTGTGAACCTTCTCTGAACTGCCTCCAATGCAAGTATATCCCTCCTTAAATGAGACGACCAAAACTGTACGCAGTACTCCAGGCGTGGCCTCACCAATACCCTGTACAGTTGTAGCAGGACTTCTCTGCTTTTATACTCCATCCCCCTTGCAACAAAAGGCCAACATTCCATTTGCCTTCCTGATCACTTGATGTACCTGCATGCTAACTTTGTATTTCATGTACAAGAACCCCTCCAGATCCCTCTGTACATCAGCATTTTTTAAATCGCTCCCCATTTAACTAATAATGTTTTTTTTTCCCATATTATACTCCATCTGCCAAATTTTTGCCCACTCACTTAGCCTATTTACATCCCTTTGTAGATTCTTTGCATCCTCCACACAACTTGCTTTCGAACCTGTCTTTGTATCAGCAAATTTGGCTACATTACACTCGGTTCCTTCATCCAAGTCATTAATAGATTGTAAATAGTTGAGGCCCCAGCATTCATCCCACTAGGTACGGTTTGCCAACCTGAAAATGACCCATTTATCCCGACTCTGTTTTGTATTAGTTAGCCAATCCTCTATCCACGCTAATATATTACCCCCAACACTGTGAGCTCTTATCTTGTGCAGTAACCTTTTATGTGGCACCTCATTGAATGACTTCTGGAAATCCACATAAACGGCAACTACTGGATCCCCCTTATCCACTTTGCTCGTTACATCCTCAAAGAACTCCAGCAAATTTGTCAAACATGATTGCCCTTTCATAGAATCATAGAAATTTACAGTCCGGGAGGAGACCCATATTGGCCCATCGTGTCCGCGCTGGCCGACCAAGAGCTATATAGCTTAATCCCCATTTCCAGCTCTTAGTCCATAGCCCTGTAGGTTACAGCAGTTTAAGTGCACATCCAAGTATTTTTTAAATGTGGTGAAGCTTTCTGCCTCTACCACCCTTTCAGGCAGTGAGTTCCAGACCCCCACCACCCTCTGGGTAAAGACATTTCCCCTCATATCTCCTCACCTCATAAAATTTATGGGAAACAGGTCCTTCCTATCCATGCTATCCAGGCCCCTCAATTTTAGACACCTCAATCAGGTCTCACCTCAGCCGCCTCTATTCCAAAAGAAAACAGACCCAGCATCTCCAATCTTTCCTCACAGCAAAAATTCTCCATTCTAGAAAACATTCTTGTAAATCTCCTCTGCACCCTTTCCAGTGCAATCACATATTTCCTGTAATGCCGTGACCAGAACTGCACACAGTACTCCAACTGCAGCCTAACCAGTGTTTTATATAATTCAAGCATAACCACCTTGCTCTTGTATTCCATGCCTCAACGAACAACGGCAAATATTCCATCTGCCTTCTTAACCACCTTATCTACCTGGTCTGCTATCTTCAGGGATCTATGTCCCTTTGTTCCTCTAGACTTTTCAATGTCACACCATTTAATGTGTATTCCTTCAGTTCCTGACAAACCTGTTTCTATGAGATCCCCTCTCATCCTTCTAAACTCCAGTGAATACAGACCCAGTCGATCCAGTCTCTTATATGTCAGTCCTGACATCCCGAGAATCAGTCTGGTGAACCTTCGCTGCACTCCCTCAATAGCAAGAATGTCCTTCCTCAGATTAGGAGACCAAAACTGAACACAATATTCCAGGTGAGGCCTCACTAAGGCCCTGTACAACTGATGTAAGACCTCCCTGCTCTTATACTCAAATCCCCTAGCTATGAAGGCCAACATACCATTTGCCTTCGCCACCACCTGCAATAACTGCATGCCAACTTTCAATGACTGATGTACCTTGACACCCGGGGTCTCGTTGCACCTCTCCTCTTCCTAATCTGCCGCCATTCCGATAATATTCTGCCTTCGTGTTTTTGCCACCAAAGTGGATAACCTCACATTTATCCACATTATACTGCATCTGCCATGCGTTTGCCCACTCACCTAACCTGTCCAAGTCACCTTGCAGCCTCTTGGCATCCTCCATGTTGACTGTCCTTGATTAATCCACATCTTTCCAAATGAAGATTTATCCTGTCCCTCAGGATTTTTCCAATAATTCTCCCACCACTGAGGTTCGGCTGACTGGTCTGCAATTACTCGGTCTGTCCCTTTTAAACAAAGGTACAACATTACCAATCCTCCACCACCACACCTGTAGCCAGAGAGGACTGGAAAATGATGGTCAGAGCTTCTGCTATTTCCTCTTTTGCTTCTCTGAATACCTGGGATACATTTCATCCAGGCTTGGGGATTTATCCACTTTCAAAGCTGCTAAGCCACTTAATACTTACTAAATTTATCCCGTCTAATATTTCACACTCCTCCTCCCTCATTGCAAAGTCTGCATCACCCCTCTCGTGAAAATAGATGCAAAGTATTCATTAAGAACCATATCACATCTTCTGCCTCCACACGCACATGTCCTTTATGGTCTCTAATAGGCCTTTTGCTCTTAATGTATTTGTTGGATTTTCTTTGGGTATTCCTTGATTTTACTTACCAAAATTCTTTCATGGTCTCTTTTTGCTTTCCGGATATCTTTTTTAATTGCAACACTGCACTTCTTATACTCCTCTCGAGTCCCTGCAGTATTGAGTTCTTGGAATCAGTCATAAGCTTCCCTTTTTTTCTTTATCTTACCCTGTATGTCCCATAACATTCAGGGGGCTTTAGATTTGTTAGGCTAACTGGTCTATAATTTCCTGCTTTCTGTCTCCCTCCTTTTTTAAATAAGGGCGTTACATTTGCAGTTTTCCAATCCGCTGGGACCTCTCCAGAATCCAGGGGAATTTTGGTCGATTACAACCAATGCATCCATTATCTTTGCAGCCACTTTTTTTAAGACTCTAGGATGCAGGCCATCAGGTCCAGGGAATTTGTCCACCTTTAGTCCCATTAGTTTGCCTAGTACTTTTTCTCTACTGATAGTGATTGTGATACGTCTCTCCTGCTCCTCAAAGATGGAAATCAGTGACACATCAAGTGAAGAACTGGAAGCATCAACTTGCTGAACCTTCATGTCACTTAATGCATTTCTGAATCAAAGGAAAAAATCTGCTGTGGACTCAGTATTATTACTAAACTCTAAAACTGTGATAAGAACTGCCAGCCCCGTGGAAAGGGTAATAAACTCGATGCTTTAAGTTTGAGCAATAATTGGCATCTATTAATGCTTTTAGAAGTGTACAACAGTGTTTCATCATATTAACAGTGCATCAGAGCCAACAACACCTACTATTCATTATCACCTACAGTGTCAACAGATCTTAAAAAAAAGAGAAAACTTGTTCATAATTTCTATTAAGACAAGCATATGTTTTAACCAAATTGAACCAATATTTCTCAGATTACAACACAAGAATTGATTACACCTTAATGAAGTGCAATATTAAAGTAATGTTACAAAATTTGTATGAATAAATTACCACACAAAAATACAGCAAAGCTTTTTAAAGATAACATCGCTAGAGGAATGGTTTATCCACTCGTGAAACAGATAAAACCTGTGATGGCAGAAGAGTTTGTGCCAATGATGTCCAGATGTTAAGTTTCCAATCTCACCCTTGTAATCAAGTGAGGCATGTCACCCGAGCCATCCAGATACTCCCATCTTACAGCGAGATAGAGAGAATTGAGAATGTTGCAGATCTTAAATAAAAGCAGAAAGTGCTGGAAATACACACTAGATCTGTCAGCAGCTTGAGAGAAACAGGTCAAAGTTTCAAGTCTATACTCAGATCATTATCTTGCCTCTATTCAGATGTTGATGCGCCCAGACAGTTCAGTTTACCCCGAGTGCACATTGGCTCTTGGGACAAGGTCATCCTGTGAAGGTACCTCGTCGGGATGGTATATGGCATATACAGACCAAAAAGCAAGGAAGAGGAGAAATCATTTAACAAGGCAAATAAATACAAAGCAAGGATAAATGCACTAATTAGAAATCTTAAGCTTCATCAGAACATAAGAAATAGGAGCAGGAGCAGGCCATTTGGCCCATCGAGCCTGCTCCATCATTCAATAAGATCGTGGCTGATCTGATCATGGACTCAGCTCCACTTCCCTGCCCGCTCCCCATAACCCTTTACTCCCTTATCGCTCAAAAATCTGTCTATCTCTTCATAAATATGAGTTAATGACCCAGCCTCCACAGCTCTCTATGGCAGAGAATTCCATAGATTTACAACTCTCAGAAGAAATTTCTCCTCATCTCAGTTTTAAATGGGCAGCCCCTTATTCTAAGTTTTAGTTTTAGTTTTCCCTACGAGTGGAAACATCCTCTCTGCATCCACCTTGTCGAGCACGGTCATTATCTTAATAAGTTTCAAAAAGATCACCTCTCATTCTTTTTAACTCCAATGAGTATAGGCCCAACCTATCTTCATAAGTCAACCCCTTCATCTCCGGAATCAACCTAGTGAACCTTCTCTGAACAGCCTCCAATTCAAGTATATCCTTCCTTAAATACGGAGACCAAAACTGTACGCAGTACTCCAGGTGTGGCATCACCAATACTCTGTACAGTTGTAACAGGACTTCTCTGCTTTTATACTCTATCCCCCTTGCAATAAAGGCCAACATTTCATTTGCCTTCCTGATCACTTGCTGTACCTGCATACTAACTTTTTGTGTTTCATGAACAAGGACCCCCAGGTGTCTCTGTACTGCAGCACTTTGCAATTTTTCTCCATTTAAATTATAATTTGCTTTTCTATTATTTCAACCAAAGTGGATAACCTCACATTTTCCCACGTTACACTCCATCTTGTATTCACTGGAGTTCAGAAGAATGAGAGGGGATCTCATAGAAACGTTTAAAATTCTGACGGGTTTAGACAGGTTAGATGCAGGAAGAATGTTCCCAATGTTGGGGAAGTCCAGAACCAGGGGTCATAGTCTAAGGATAAGGGGTAAGCCATTTAGGACCGAGATGAGGAGAAACTTCTTCACCCAGAGAGTGGTGAACCTATGGAATTCTCTACCACAGAAAGTTGTTGAGGCCAATTCACTAAATATATTCAAAAAGGAGTTAGATGTTGTCCTTACTACTCGGGGGATCAAGGGATATGGCGAGAAAGCAGGAATGGGGTACTGAAGTTGCATGTTCAGCCATGAACTCATTGAATGGCGGTGCAGGCTCGAAGGGCCGAATGGCCTACTCCTGCACCTATTTTCTATGTTTCTATCTGCCAAATTTTTGCCCACTCACAGCCTGTCTATATCCCTTTGTAGATTTTTCGTGTCCTCCTCACAATTTGCTTTCCCACCCATCTTTTTATCAGCAGCAAACTTGGCTACATTGCACGCGGTACCTTCATCCAAGTCATTAATATAGACTGTAAATAGTTGAGGACCCAGCACTGATCCCTGCAGCACCCCACTAGTCATTGTTTGCCAACCGGAAAATGACCCATTTATCCCAACTCTCTGTTTTGTTAGTTAGCTAATCCTCTATCCATGCTAAATATATTACCCCCAAGCCCACGAGCTTTTATTTCGTGTAGTAACCTCTTATGTGGCACCTTATCGAATGCCTTCTGAAAATCCAAATACACATCCACTGGTTTCCCCTTATCCACTTCACAAAAAGATTCCTCCAGCTGGAGTCTTGTCTGCACTTTACTCATGCTCCAGACAGATGACCTGTTCCCAGGTTTCCACAAATATGTCAACTGTAAGTCACAGCCACATTTAGTTCTCATTCCAGTCCAGCTCTCTTGCAACTCATCTTGGGTTTCATGTCCATTATATGGTCAGTAACATAGGGCCTTACCTATCCATAAGAACACATTACTGTGGATGTTTCAAAGCAGAGAGGATGTCTGGATTAAACATTTCTAAAAAGGCTCAAACATTCTTCCCAACTCAAGGAACCAATTGCAATAAATCATTCTTTTTAGTATTATTTGTAGAGAGAAAATATTCCTCGGTTTTACAAAGCAACCAACTCTCAAAGTTAGGTCGAATTCCAGTAACACTTTATAACCAATAAAAGTCCCACACTGCAGAAATAGGCCATTCCTCGGAACAAAGTCCATTTTCAGGGTAAGGACATGGCTCCTGGCTCTGCCACTACATCATTAAATATTTCAATTAGTGTAAAACGGATAAAATCGCAAATTACATACAAATCTTTATAATGGTTTATACTGCAACAGTTTCTCAAATCAGCTGGCAGTGAGAATGATGACTGTTATCCTAACTCGTCCAACTCACCAGTTTACAGAACTCAGCCCACTCTGCAACAGTGGTAAAGCAGTCTTTTTTTCAAATTGAATTTAAATTTAGATAGAAATTGAGAAACTATTGGGCATTTTCATCACATTAAGTTTGTGGAAGGAGGACATTTACACTACATTTCTGATCATGGCTATGCATACGCTAGATCCTTACGAGACTGAGACACACCATCAGTGTACAGATATCTGAGGGAGAGGGACTGAGAGACACCAGCCAGTGTACAGATATCTGAGGGAGAGGGACTGAGAGACACCATCAGTGTACAGATATCTGAGGGAAAGGGACTGAGAAACACCAGTGTACAGGTATCGGAGGGAGGGGGACTGAGAAACATCAGTGTTCAGCTATCTCCCTGAGGGAGAGGGACTGATACACCCCATCAGTGTACAGCTACCTTCCCGAGGGTGAGTGGACTGAAAGAGACCAGTCAGTGTACAGATATCTTCCTGAGGGAGAGGGACTGAGACACCAGTGTACAGATATCTCGGAGGGAGAGAGACTGAGAAACACCAGTCAGTGTACAGCTATCTCCCTGAGGGAGAGGGACTGAGACACCATGAGTGTACAGCTATCTCCCTGAGGGAGAGTGGATTGAGAGACACCAGTCAGTGTACAGCTATCTGTGTACAGATATCTCCGAGGAAGAGGGACTAAGAGAAACCGGTCAGCGTACAGATATCTCCCTGATACAGTAAGTGCTGATGCTTTCTTGAACAGTTCAAAGGATAAAGTCCAATTCATGCTGTGATAACCCAGGGAGTTGAGGTAAATAGCGGAGATGCATTTCAGGGGAAGTTAGATAAGTACATGAGGGAAAGTAGGAACAGGAGTAAGTCATTTAGCCCCTCGAGCCTGTTCCACCATTCATTAGAACATGGCTGGTCTGTGACCGAACTCCATATATCTTTGACCCATATCCCTTAATACCTTTGATTAACAAACAGATTTAAAGTTAAAGTTAACAACTGACCTAGCATCAACTGCCATCTGTAGAAGAGTTCCAAACATCTACCACCATCATCATCATAAGCAGTCCCTCGAAACGAGGATGACTTGCTTTTATGTCAAAAAGTTCACAGGTTTTTCAATGATATTCCAGGTTCCGAACTACATCTTGAAAGATGGAAGATGCCTGTGCGTGGATTTTTTTTTTTATAAACGTGTGGTGGCTGTTGCACACCACGGGCTTGACAGAGCTAGGTCTTGGTCCAGTGGCAAGGATTAACCAAGACGGCCGGAGACCTGCTCTGCTGCATGGACCTAGTGCGCACACATATCAGTGTGGGCTGGCCCGTGCTGCCCGTGGCCCCTTAACTCTTCTGGACCCGGATCACATCCCTCTACGAACTCTTGCCGCTCCTTCGCCCCAACCTCTCCGCTCCTGCTGTACCTGCCCGCACTGCAGTCAGCCGTTGCCCTCTGTATCGACGAGTTCTTATTGCCTTTTTTTCTCCCCCAGATAACTATTTTTGGAGCAAGGGAAGATGATTTCTGGGCCAAAAGGATTGCTCCCCACCGGCTGGACCCGCTGCAATCCTGGGCCGAAACGACTGCACCCCACTCCCGTTCTCACTGTCAGTTGAAGTTCGGGAGCGGGAGGGCCATTCGGCCCGGGATTGCAGTGGGTCCAGCCCAAGGCGGCGGGTAGCAGTGGCCGCGGGTCCAGCACCCCAGCAAACATCTACCACCCTTCACGTGTAGAAGTGTTTCCGAACAGCACTCCAATCTTTAGGCTATGTCCCCTAGTCCTTGACTAGCAAAAATAGTTTCCATCAGTTCCCCTTAATATCTTGAAGACTTCAATCAAATCACCTCTAAACCTTCTAAACTCCAGGGAATAGAACCCTAGTTTGCATAATCTCTTGTAATTTAACGTAATCTCAAGGGTAATTAGGGATGGCATTAATTGCTGGCTTCGCCAGCAACGCCCACATCCCGTGAATTAATTAAAAAAGATTTGTCCACAGAGTAATCAACATACGAAGAAGAATTTCTTGATAATCCTAAAATTAACTTTTACTACTTTATTTAATTGAAGAGGGGGATATTCATGGAGTCTCCTCCTCCCATTGGTTGTTTAATTGTCTACCACCATTCACAATCGGATGTGGCAGGACTACAGAGCTCAGCTGATCTGTTGATTGTGGGATCGCTTAGCTCAGTCTAAGGCATGCTGCTCCACTGCTCCTGGCATGCACATCTACACTCCTCATTAATTGGTCCTCTGGCTTGATGGTAATGGTAGAGTGAGGGATATACCGGGCCATGAGGTTAGAGATTGTGGGGAATACAATTCTGCTGCTGCTGATAGCCCACAGTGCTTCATGGATGCCCAGTTTTGAGCTGCAAAATCTGTTCTGAATCTATCCCATTTAGCACGGTGGTAGCACACAACACGATGGAGGGTGTCTTTAACCTACAAGGACTGTGCAGTGGTCACTCCTTCCAATACTGTCATGGGCAGATGCATCCACGACAGGTAGATTGATAAGGACAAGGTCAAGTAGGTTTTTCCCTCGTGTTGGTTCTCTCACCACTTGCTGCAGACCCAGTCTGGCAGTTATATCCTTCAGGACTCGGCCAGCCTGGTCAGTAGTGGTGCTACTGAATCACTCTTGGTATGGACATTGATGTCCCCCACCCAGAGTACATTATGTGCCCTTGCTACCCTCCGCGCTAATAATGTGTTTTAACCCCAATGAGAAAAGAATCTTCTCCCCATCAACATTTCTGTTTCTCAGACAACTGCCCTTCTAATGTCCCACGGTCAACTCGCTTCCTTTACTGGAATTATCAGACTCATTCATTTTTGTTTGAAACTTCCTAATGCTCCTCAAAGAGAGTTCTGGGTGAGTCTGTTGGAGTTGGAGAGCAAAGGGTTAACAGAGCCGTTTCCACTTTACCTTGTAGTCAAAGTAACAAAGATAAAGCTTAATTCTAAAAATGTCACTTCAGTGAACATCTAACCCAGTTGAGGTATGAGGCGCTACCTGGGAGTCCCCATTCGATGACGGAGCCTCTCTAGAGAGAGGCGAGATCAAAGTAACATTAATCCAGAGTGCCTTTCTGAATTTTTGACTGTCAAATTTGGAAAATCTGTAAATTTCCAAGGCAGAACTTTAAGTCATTCTACTCAGCTGCACCATCATAGGCAGTCCCTCGAAATCAAGGAAGACTTGCTTCCACTCCAAAACTGAGTTCTCAGGTGACTGAACAGTCCATTTTGGGAACTAAAGTCTCTGTCACAGGTGGGACAGACAGTCGCTGGAGGAAAAGATGGGTGGGGAGCCTGATTTGCCGCACGCTCCTTCCACTGCCTGTGCTTGTTTTCTGCATGCTCTTGGCGACACCAGCTATTCGAGGGCTGTGCTATGAAAAATTTGTTCAGAAGCAATTAATGCAACTTCTGCATTTTTAGGGCTTTACAATCTGGAGAAAAATTCCATCAAAACTTAAACTACAACAGCCTTAATTTTTTTTTAAACTTTTCAGTCATGGGTTATGCAAGAACCTAGTGTTACTGTTAATTTACAGCTCTAACCCCAAGCATGAAATAGCTACGAGGCAGGTGCCCGACTGAAAGACAACTTGAGATCTCAAACTAAGTCAACATGAATCCGATCCATAATGGATTATGAAAACAAAAAAAACTGGAATGGCCGCAAATTGGAAATAGACAATACTGGAAAGAGAGCAGGTTTGTCAGGAACTGAAGGAAACCATTTGTCAAGCTACTCTGTACTTCTAGCATTTATCATTTTTATTTCATCTTTACAATACATTGTGGTTGCTTTTATACAATGGCTTAAATGAGTCCCAATTTTCTCCATTTTGTGTTCTGTCAGGCAGAAGGGGCACCCATCGGAAAAAAATGCAATTATTATTGCAAATGCAGCAAATAGCACTATGGCAGAACAAATAAACAATCCGGTCTGTGTCATAAGGACAGGTAGTGACTGAAGGAGTGCAGTATCAACAAGTTCTTTGTGGTGAGAGGCGTGTACCCAGTGCTGTTGTAGGAATATTAACAAAACTCTCATGAATCACAAAATGATTTTGCTGAGGTCAGCAAAAGAACAATGACGGACAGGTAAAGACCATCTGGTACATCGAGCTCATCCCACAATTACAATGCCTTGTGTATCACAAGTTGAGGATAATTACTGCTCCCTATTTGACCAGAAATCATTCCAGTCTCATGAGGTAAGGCACAGCAGCACTGATGAGTTTTATCACAGTCCCAGAGCAGGTACGTATTTAAATGTCAAACAGATTTAGATGCCTCTGGGCATGTAAATAATGGGGAATTTCAAACTCTGCGCACCATCTGTGAGCACAACTTTCAGTAATGCTGACTACAAAAGAATTAAACACAATAAACAAAGCATTTATTTCTCTCAATTCTCTGGGGAAGAAACAAGCTTCAGCCCCAAATAGAGATAAATGGCCTTTAAAGATTTGTCATCTCTTTGTAACCAGACCAATCTGGAACAAGTGAAATATTCTCTTTAACCAGTCAGTGCTGCTCCGTAAACAAACCATTTAAAAATCCTACTGGGAAACAAGTCTCCACGATTATGCTCCCATTAAGCTAGGGAAGCATTTCCTGCACTACATTCCAACAGAGTTCCTCAGGCATTAGCTGAGTCAGCATGCATCCAGCATACACTCTTCAATTATCATAACTTGTATAACTACTGACACCATCAACAGCCTAACCAGGGATCATAACCAGTGTATAAAGCTGGGAACTGTTAAATGATAATCAAATGGCAAGTTAATAAATGGCTCAAACTAAAAGTAGAGGTACTGCTGCACTGTTGGAGGTGCCGTCTTTTGGATGAGACGTTAAACCAAGGCCCCATCTGCTCTCTCCTGGCACTATTTCAAAGAAGAGGAGTTATCCTGTGTCCTGCCTAATATTTATCCCTTAATCAATATCACAAAAAAAATGATCTGGGCATTATCATATTGCAGTTTGTGGGAGCTTGCTGTACGCAAATTGGCTACCGTGTTTCTTACAGAACAGTGGCTGCACTTCAAAAGTACTTCATTGGCTCTAAAGCGCTTTGCGATGTCCTGTGGTCGTGAAAGGCGCTATATAAATTCAAGTCTTTCTTTCTCATTCTTGAATTATGATCGAGAATATAAGCCTTTTATGTTTCCTACATTACGGAAGTGATTATACTTCCAAAGTACCTCACTGGCTGTAAAACACTGACAGTTCTTCTCCCCCATTGCCCCCGCACACCACGTACTGGAGGACAGAATGGTCTGGAGAAAGGGTTCCAGGCCTCAGGCAGAATAGTCTGGAGACAGGGTTCCAGGCCTCAGACATATCGGCTCTGCAGCCAGCTGCTGTGAGGTGCACGTGGATGGGACCGGGTGAGATACTATATGCCTATGTTAATACTGCTCCTTCAAATAAAACGTTTGCTTATGCTGTCCTTGGAGGGGAAAGAAAACACTGCATCTATACTGCTAACAGTCTGAGCTATATTCAGTCGTATAAAATAAAACAAAACCAACCACGTATCCAACAGAATTCAAGCCGCATTCACATTGTAAACTTGGTGCAAATCACAATCTCGTGCCAATAAAGTCACCCTCTTAGATTTAAATACACAGGATGGTCGAGGAACGTTATCTACCAGGTATAAGGGAGGGCAGGAGGAAATAAGATACCGTACATACAGAGAACAGAGCATCCTTCCAATAGGTTTTTGTTGCAACACTGCAGCTTTAATGAATCAGCCATCCTTCCCAACTGCATCCACAGATCAGAGTAAACAACTGCATCCTTCACTGCTGTCACACTTGCTAACCAGCTGTAAACTCGCAGATCACTTGCAGCTGGAATTGTAAATGGAGCTGGTTTCTAGCTGCTTAAAGCCCAGCCTCTGATTGCTGGCACCATGCCATATGCTCAGTTACACTTTACATTAAATCTAATTGAATTCCTCGCACTGGTTTTGACTTTAGGAATGACAATATTGGTACAGAATTTTTCATGCTGCTTTCACCCCAGGAATGCCACAATATTAATGTTGTCTGCCAATAATGTGAAAACAGAATTAAAAGCTGTCAGCTAAATCTGGTGATTGCGTTGTGTACCAGGTTTACCACAGGGAAATTCTTCGCCACGCTATGAGAAAATGTCTCCTCCCACAATCAACTAAATGGACAGAGATCACTGACTGTCAAATACAATAACTGCACCAAATTGTAAACGTAACTGTCGCATGGTAAACCATGAAGACAACTAAACCAGAGTTAAACAAAAATCCAAGTACAATCGCACTTCTGCTCACAGTAAATATTCCACTTAAATCAATGATCACAAGGACATTGACCCACAAACAATGCATCCCCACGGCCCCGTGCGCGGGAACCACCCCCCAGGGCCCTGGTCTCCCGTGCGCGGGAACCACCCCCCAGGGCCCTGGTCTCCCGTGCGCGGGAACCACCCCCCAGGGCCCTGGTCTCCCGTGCGCGGGAACCACCCCCCACGGCCCTGGTCTCCCGTGCGCGGGAACCACCCCCCACGGCCCTGGTCTCCCGTGCGCGGGAACCACCACCCACGGCCCTGTGCTCCTGTGGTTCGTAAAAATTGTGCACTTAGCAGAAATCATGCTAAATATTATGTTGCTAAACCAATAGTTTTGCAATGCAGGCCAAGACTTGTCAGTGACTGATCCTGATGCCTCCTGGCCTTTCTTACCTTAATTTTGATTCCTTGACAATCTACAAGATCAATAGGTTAGCATCAGTGATATTGTTCTGAACTGAGTTGGAAGATGCTGCACCTTACATTACTATAAAAGAAAATTTTGAAATTGGCAGGGGGGGGGGGGGGGGGTTGGTCATAACCAGTTTTTGGCAATGTCATTGCAGGTACAGACTCAATTGGCAATGGAGTAAGATTTTATTTCCTTACTTGCGCTAAGGGTCTGGCAAATGTACTACAAATAAACGAAAAAAAATATTCATAAAAACAGGACAGTATCGAGAGATTAAGAGCAAAGTTATTTTTTATCTTTTAAAGTCTGCTCCTGGGCACCTGCCGATGGTGCAGTTAAGATGTCAGCAAGGAAGGACACAAGATCAGAACTGGGTGACACCATTCAATATTCTAATTTTACCTTCCCTCCAATAGGATGCAAAATGGGGAGAAAAATTGATCTATTTTGCACATGTGGGGTCAGGAACATGGTTGGGTGATTTCAAAAACAAGTCTGTACTTTATTAAGACAGAAGTGATCTTGCTTCCCTTACAGAAGTGATAACCATTGTGTCTACTCCTAACTTATAAATGGTGCAAATGTAAATTGGTTTATTATGTTCCATTTCTGCCCTCCTGAACACAAGCTGCAATTCAGTGGGTGTCAGGAGCTCCTGGTAATCAGTCTCCATGTGGGAGCCCGGGATAAGCATCAGTGGGTTTTATATCTGTGGAGCCAATGTAGCTGTACTCAACATTGCACCTACTAATACAAACTTCCCCTCTCCTTCCAGCATTCTGAAGGGACCGCTCCCTCCACAACACCCTGGTCCACCCACAGCACCCCCGCCCCTTCCCATGCAAGTGCAGGGGATTCAACACCTGCCCTTTTACCTCCTCCCTTCCCACTATCCAGGGCACCAAACACTCCTTCCAGGTGAAACAATGATTGACTTGTACTTCTTTCAATTTAATATACTGTATTCGCTGCGCACAATGTGGTTTCCTCTACATTGGGGAGACCAAATGCAGATTGGGTGACCGCTTTGCTGAACACCTCCGTTCAGTCTGTAAATATAATCCCCGAGCTTCCGGCCGCCTGTCACTTTAATGCTCCGCTGCACTTCTACTGGCTTTGGCCTCTTATACTGCTCCAATGAAGCTCAACGCAAACTTGAGGAACGGCACCTCATCTTGCGTTTAGGCACTTTAAAGAATTCTTGACTGAATATCGAGTTCAATAATTTCAGACCATAAACCCCTGCCCCAATGGTTTTCTGTTTTTTTTCCTCTTTTCCATGGCAGCTGGTGATTATTTTTCCATTTACACCCGAACTAGACTCGTCTTTTGTTTCTTAACGTGCCCCATTACCATCTCCTTTTGCCTTGCACCATCATCCCTTTTGTTTCAATTTCATCTGCCTTCCACCCTATCACAGACCTTCCCTTTTGTTCTTTCCTCCCCTCATTCCTTGCTCCTACACGTTTAAAAATGTGTTATATCTGTAACTTTTTCCAGTTCTGACGAAGGGTCATCGACCTGAAACGTTAACGGTTTCTCTCTCCACAGATGCTGCCGGACCTGCTGAGTATTTCCAACATTTTCTGTTGATCAGAAGCAGAAACATTGGCCAGTGTGTTCTGATCTCTAGCCTGGAATTAACGAAGACTCACAAACGTTTCCACTGATACTCAGAGTACGATTAGCTCGCTCATCAGAGGCATCCTGGCGCTCATAGTTCAACATCACAGCACATTTAGGCAAAGGGGGACGATTGTTCTCAGCACTCTGTCGTTAACTGATAGTGGGCATCAAACTCGGCTGGGAATACCCAACAGAGGTTCTGCACAAAGCAGAGTTCTGGGTTGCTTCATCACCTTTAATACATTTTGGGAAACTTTCACTTTAAATGTGCAGAGTACGATGACGATTATAACACTGTTCGGAGAGACAAAGCAACTAACACCATTGCACACTATAGATGTATCTACGTTCTAGTACTGAGCACAGTATCAACTTCTGAAGATCTCTGCCAGGGTGTAGAATGGGCTTGAAGGAGCAACCAAGTATGAGGAAGTTGAGTTAACATTTGCAGAGACCGCCATTGACTCAGAACTGCTTGCTTCAGTATCAACTGTAAATTAATTCTTCCAAAACTATATTTCCAGTGTCAACAGCATTTTAATACAGTAAAAATCAAACTGTCAAAACAAAAAGGATCTTAATCACAACTGTCTACCACTTCAATTTTAAAATTGGTTCTGATAGGGGAGACATCCTCCAAGATTCTGCCTTGTGAATCAAAATGCACCTTAAAAGATGTAAAGACTGCAAGACACCCACGCAGGATATTGCAGGTTGCTTAAAACATAAAACATTTGAAGGGATAAGAAGTTACACTTGAACAAATATTAGTACATATTGTCAACGCTGGTTATTTCAGCATGGAACCTACAGGTCTCCTGCCTTGCACACTGCGAACACAAACATTCAGGGTGCAGCCTGAAAATCTCGCAATTTTGAGTACCCAAACTTCAAATGTGCAAACGTTGACAGATGTAAAAGAAAATTCTAAGAGTACCAGGAGCTATTTAACAGGATTATTTTAAGTTCACAATAAATCACACCCAGTATGGGGCTCAGCCCCACAACATTCTGCCTGTAGGGAACTGAACCAAGCTGATGATTTCAATCCCTGCTCCCATTTTATGCTCTCATGCAAGCAGTAACTCTTATGGGGGTATGATTCAACAGCCCTACAGTAGTCATTCTTCATTTGTGAGCCAAGATAGTGAATATTAATAAACTATTTGACAATGAAGTAGGTGTTCCACAGCAGAGCTGGCTTTCGTCTTGCCCGCCCTGAAGACTTGAAGCAACTTGTACCACAACTGCTGCCCTAGTTCACATTGATTAAATAGCAGACCAAACAGTGAACCCAAGACACCAAATCTGTGTTGATCGGCACACCACAAAATATGTATTCACACTGAAATATTAAAGCAGTACGTAAGAACACAGAAACAGAAGACCATTAAGCCCCTAGAGCATGTTCCATCATTCAATTAGATCACAGTACCTCAACTCCATTTGCCTGCTCCATATCTCTCGGCACCTGTACATAATAAAAACCTATTGATCAAGGTGGCGGCTCATCACCACCTTCTCTAGGGCAATTAGGGATGGGCAAATGCTGGCCTTGCTAGCAACGCCCACACCCCATGAACAAATATAAAATAAATTCACTGCCCTTTGAGTAGAAAAAGAGAGACCGTCAGTCAATGAGTTACACTGTATCAACCAGTGGGCTGGAGGTAGGGCAGGACAACAGCAAACAGTCATAGGAATACAAGAACATAATTAGGAGGAGTAGGCCATTCGGCCCCTCGAGCCTGCTCCGCCATTCAATACCATCATGGCTGTTCTTCAACACTTTCCTGCACTATCCCCATATCCCTGAATATCTAAAAATCTATCGATCTCGGTTTTGAATATACTCAATGACTGAGCCTCCACAGCCCTCTTGGGTAGAGAACTCCAAAGATTCATCACACTCTGAAGAAATTTTTCTTCATCTCAGTCCTGAATGGCCAACCCCTTATTCTGAGACTGTGACCCCTGGTTCTAGACTCCCAAACCAGGGGAAACATCCACCCTGCATCTACCCTGGCAAGCCCTGTAAAAATGTTGTATGTTTCAGTGCGATCACCTCATTCTTCTAAACTCTAGAGAATATAGGCCTAGTCTACTCCATCTCTCCTCAAAGGACAATCCCCCCATCCAATGAATCAGTCTGGTGAACCTTTGTTGCACTCCCTCCAAGGCAAGTATATCCTTCCTCAGGTAAGGAGACCAAAACTGTACACAATACTCCAGGTATGGTCTCACCAAAGCCCTATATAATTGCAGTAAGACATCTTTACTCTTATACTGTAATCAAATCCTCTCGTAATAAAGGCCAACATATCATTTGTTTTCTTAATTGCTTGCTGTATCTGCAAGTTAACTTTCAGTGATTCGTGTACAAGGACACCCAGGTCCCTCTGAACACCAACATTTCCCAATCTCTCACCATTTAAAAAACTCTGCTTTTCTATTTTTCCCACCAAAGTGAATAACTTCACATTTCTCCACATTATATTCCATTTGCAATGTTCCCGCCAACTCACTTAGCCGCCTCACAACTTGCATTCCCACCTAGCTTTGTATCAGCAAACTTGGATATATTACACTTGGTCCCCTCATCCAAATCATTGATATAGATTGTGAATAGCTGAGACCTAAGCACCAATCCTTGCGGTACCCCACTAGTTACAGTCTGCCAACCCGAAAATGACCCGTTTATTCCTATTCTCTGTCCGTTAACCAATCCTCAACCCGTGCTAGTATATTACCCCCAATCCCACGAGTCCTAATTTTGTTAAATAACCTCGTGTGGCACCTTATCAAATGTCCTCTGAAATGCAAATACACCACATCCACTGCACCCTTATCTATTCTGCTAGTTACAGCCTCAAAAAACACTAACAGATTCGTCCTTTCATAAATCCATGTTGACTCTGCCCAATCCTATTATTTTCGAAGTGCCCTGTTACCACATCCTTAATAATACATTCTAGTATTTTCTCTACTACTGATATCAGAATAACTTGGCCTGTAGTTCCCCATTTTCAGTTTCCCTCCTTTCTTAAATAGCTAGGTTACATTTGCTACCTTCCATTCCACAGGAACCAGTCTAGAATCTATGGAATTTTGGAAGATGACAACCAATTCATCCACTATCTCTATAGCCACCTCTTTCAAAATCCTAGGATATAGGCCATCAGGTCCAGGGGATTTATCGGCTTTCAGTCCCATTAATTTCTCCAGTTCTTCAACAGAAGGCACGGCCACCAATGGTTGAGCAATTATAATCAGGGATGCTCAAGAGGCCAGAATTAGATGAGCGCAGACATCTGGGGGGGGGGGGCTGGTTGTGGGACTGAAAGAGGAGAGAGAGAGAGGGAGGGAGGAGCGAGGCCATGGAGGGATTTGAAAACAAGGATGAGAATTTTGAAATCGAGGCATTGCTTAACCAGAAGCCAATATAGGCCAGGGGTGATGGGTGAGCGGGACTTGGTGCGAGTTAGGACACTTGATTCTTTCATTCAAGTCATTGATATATATGGTGAAAAGCTGAAGCACAGGTACAGATCTCTGTGGACCACCACTTGTCACATCCCGACAATTAGGGAACTTTGCCCTTATCTCCATCACCTACCTGCCAACCAATCAACCCATGTCACAAGGTTACCGCCAATTCTGTGCGTTTTTTGCTAATAATCTCTTGTGCAGAACTTTATCAAATGCTTTTGTTTCATACTTGAATTGCAAATAAAATCCTCTTTGAAGATCAACACTCTGCATACAAAGGCGTTGTGGTTAATTCTCCAACTTCTAACTCCTTTAAATGTAAGCCGAAGGTGGCTATTCCAAGGGGAAGAAATCAGAGCCATAACTGTTGCTATCCTCACCAGACAAAGTAGCAGGGCGCGTCACAAACTCAATCAGCAATGGGAACATCTTAGCTCAAGGCCAGTGAGGCCATGTGAGATACAAAGTACAGCCCTGGTTCGGAACAACTAATTGTGCCCAAACCAAAACCCAAACCCGCAATCTTGTAGTCTGAATGGTTCAATCTTACATTGGGCTGTGGCTTTACCCGCTCGGCTTTTGGGGAGTAACCAACCCAAGGTTTAGTCATTTAACATTGTTTACTAGAACCAAATTTATACACTTTGGTGATTTTAGCCTGAAATGTATAATCAGTAAGGACGCATTTAGTGCCTAGCTTTCTTAATAGAAACACTGGTTACTTGACACTGTATACACTAACTGGTTAAGTGTAATTCGGCATTTGCACAATCAAGGTTAAAGCTCTCACTTCTATTTCTCGAATAACTACATTTTCCAAACACCAAGTAAGATACGAAGTGAAAGCAACTCACTTAACTTGCCACTGTCAGTATCAAAGTTCAGCATTTGGTAGAGTGCAAAGGACTGCGAGCGTGCTTGGCAAAAGGCGGAGCGAGTGCAGGGCTGAGATTTTTGTGGCTAAGCTGCTCTCAGTCACAGTCCTGCAGTGACAGCAGCCACAAGGGTCCAAACTGTGGCCAGACCCATGTTGAGCTGGTGTTCGGCTCGCTCCTCTCTCCATCTACATTGGAGTCAGAGATAGGCACAGTGTTGCAACTCTTCGCCCCACACCGCAGCTTAAACTCCCCCCGCGCCCTTCCCCCCCCCACCCTTCAGAACGCAGCTCCAACTCTCACGCCTTCCCTCGGACCCCAGCTCCAAATCCCCACCCACTTCAGATACCAGCTCCAACTCTCACCTCCCCTCAGACACCAGCTCCAACCCACTCCTCCGACCGCTCCAGACCACAGCTTAAACTCCCCCACCACCTCTCTGACCCCAGCTCCAACTCTCACGCCTCCCCTTCAGACCCCAGCTCCAACTCTCATGCCAGCCCCCACCCCCAAACTCCCCCCTCAGACCCCAGCTCCAAACCCCGCCCCCTGCAGACCCCAGCTCCCCCTCCCCCCCAGACAGCAGCTTAAACTTCCCCCTGCCCCTACCCCCCCAGCTCCAACTCTTACACCCCCTCCTCTTCAGACCCCAGCTCCAAACCCCTCCCCCTTCAGACCCCAGTTCCAACACCACCCCCACCGCATCACACCCCAGCTCCAACTCTTTCTCCGCCCCCCCCCCCTCAGACCCCAGCTCCCCCCACCAAACCCCAACTGCACTCCCCTCAGACACCAGCACCAAACCGACCCCAACCCCCTTCAGACCCCAGCTCCAAATCACCCCTCTCAGGCACCCAGCTCTCCCCCCTCACCTTCAGATCCACACTCCCCATCCCCCCCCCCCCCCCCAAGAGACCCCAGTTCCCCCCTCACCCTCAGACCCCAGCTTCCCCTCCAACCAGAGACCCAGCTTCCCCCCCCCCACCACAAAGCCCAGCTTCCCCCCCAACCAGAGACCCCAGCTCCCCCCCCCTCCTCACAGACCCCAGCTCCCCCCCACTCCTCCTCACAGACCCCAGCTCCCCCCCACAGACCCCAGCTCCCCCCCACTCCTCCTCACAGACCTCAGCTTCCCCCCCCTCAGAGCCCAGCTCCCCCCCTCCACACAGACCCCAGCTCGCCCCCTCCTCAGACCCCAGCACCCCCACCTCCTCACAGACCCCAGCACCCCCCCCTCCTCACAGACCCCAGCACCCCCCCTCCTCACAGACCCCAGCACCCCCCCCCCTCCTCACAGACCCCAGCACCCCCCCTCCTCACAGACCCCAGCACTCCCCCCTCCTCACAGACCCCAGCACTCCCCCCTCCTCACAGACCCCAGCACTCCTCCCCCCCCTCAGACCCCAGCACCCCCCACTCCTCAGACTCCAGCACCCCCTCCCCTCCTCACAGACCCCAGCACCCCCCCCTCCTCACAGACCCCAGCACCCCCCCCTCCTCACAGACCCCAGCACCCCCCCCTCCTCACAGACCCCAGCTCCCCCCCACTCCTCCTCACAGACCTCAGCTTCCCCCCCCCTCAGAGCCCAGCTCCCCCCTCCACACAGACCCCAGCTCGCCCCCTCCTCAGACCCCAGCACCCCCCCTCCTCACAGACCCCAGCACCCCCCCCTCCTCACAGACCCCAGCACCCCCCCCTCCTCACAGACCCCAGCACCCCCCCCTCCTCACAGACCCCAGCACCCCCCCCTCCTCACAGACCCCAGCACCCCCCCCTCCTCACAGACCCCAGCACCCCCCCCTCCTCACAGACCCCAGCACCCCCCACTCCTCACAGACTCCAGCACCCCCTCCCCTCCTCACAGACCCCAGCTCCCCCCCCTCCTCTTCACAGACCCCAGCACCCCCACCCCTCCTCAGAACCCCCACCCCTCCTCAGAACCCAGCTCCCCCCCGCTCCTCCCCCCCCAGACCCCAGCTCTCGCTTCCTCCCCCCCCAGACCCCAGCTCTCTCCCCGCCCCTCTCACAGACCCCAGCTCTCTTCCCCCACCCCCTCAGACCCCAGCTCTCTCTCTCCTCCCCCCCCACACTATCTCTCAGACCCCAGCTCTCTCTCAGACCCCAGCTCTCTCTCAGACCCCAGCTCTCTCTCAGACCCCAGCTCTCTCTCAGACCCCAGCTCTCTCTCAGACCCCAGCTCTCTCTCAGACCCCAGCTCTCTCTCAGACCCCAGCTCTCTCTCAGACCCCAGCTCTCTCTCAGACCCCAGCTCTCTCTCAGACCCCAGCTCTCTCTCAGACCCCAGCTCTCTCTCAGACCCCAGCTCTCTCTCAGACCCCAGCTCTCTCTCAGACCCCAGCTCTCTCCCACCTCTCACACAGACCCCAGCTCTCTCTCCCCCCCCCCTCACAGACCCCAGCTCTCTCTCCCCCCCCCCTCTCTGACCCCAGCTCTCTCTCCCCCCCCTCTCACAGACCCCACAGCTCTCTCTTTCCCCCCCCCCCTCTCTCACAGACCCCAGCTCTCTCTCTACCCCCCCTCTCTCAGACCCCAGCTCTCCGCTCCCTCCTCAGACCCCAGCTCTCTCTCTCCCCCTCTCTCAGACCCCAGCTCTCTCTCTCCCCCTCTCACAGACCCCAGCTCTCTCTTCCCCCCCTCAGACCCCAGCTCTCTCTCTCTCCCCCTCTCTCACAGACCCCAGCTCGCTCTCTCCCCTCTCACAGACCCCAGCTCTCTCTCCCCCCCTCTCTCACAGGCCCCAGCTCTCTCCCCCCCTCTCTCAGACCCCAGCTCTCTCTCTCCCCTCTCACAGACCCCAGCTCTCTCTCCCCCCCCTCACAGACCCCAGCTCTCTCTCTCCCCTCTCAGACCCCAGCTCTCTCCCCCCCTCTCTCAGACCCCAGCTCTCTCCCCCCCCCCTCTCAGACCCCAGCTCTCTCTCCCCCACTCTCAGACCCCAGCTCTCTCTCCCCCCTCTCTCACAGGCCCCAGCTCTCTCTCCCCCCTCTCACACAGACCCCAGCTCTCTCTCCCCGCCCTCTCTCAGACCCCAGCTCTCTCTCTACCCCCCTCTCTGACCCCAGCTCTCTCTCCCCCCTCTCACAGACCCCAGCTCTCTCTCCCCCCACCCCCTCACAGACCCCAGCTCTCTCTCCCCCCCCTGTCAGACCCCAGCTCTCTCCCCCCCCTCTCACAGACCCCAGCTCTCTCTCACCCCCCCCTCTCACAGACCCCAGCTCGCCCCCCCTCTCTCAGACCCCAGCTCCCCCTCCCCCTCTCACAGACCCCAGCTCTCTCTTTCCCCCCCCCCCCTCTCTCAGACCCCAGCTCTCTCTCAGACCCCAGCTCTCTCTCAGACCCCAGCTCTCTCTCAGACCCCAGCTCTCTCTCAGACCCCAGCTCTCTCCCACCTCTCACACAGACCCCAGCTCTCTCTCCCCCCCCCTCACAGACCCCAGCTCTCTCTCCCCCCCCCCTCTCTGACCCCAGCTCTCTCTCCCCCCCCTCTCACAGACCCCACAGCTCTCTCTTTCCCCCCCCCCCTCTCTCACAGACCCCAGCTCTCTCTCTACCCCCCCTCTCTCAGACCCCAGCTCTCCGCTCCCTCCTCAGACCCCAGCTCTCTCTCTCCCCCTCTCTCAGACCCCAGCTCTCTCTCTCCCCCTCTCACAGACCCCAGCTCTCTCTTCCCCCCCTCAGACCCCAGCTCTCTCTCTCTCCCCCTCTCTCACAGACCCCAGCTCGCTCTCTCCCCTCTCACAGACCCCAGCTCTCTCTCCCCCCCTCTCTCACAGGCCCCAGCTCTCTCCCCCCCTCTCTCAGACCCCAGCTCTCTCTCTCCCCTCTCACAGACCCCAGCTCTCTCTCCCCCCCCCTCACAGACCCCAGCTCTCTCTCTCCCCTCTCAGACCCCAGCTCTCTCCCCCCCTCTCTCAGACCCCAGCTCTCTCCCCCCCTCTCTCAGACCCCAGCTCTCTCTCCCCCCCCCTCTCAGACCCCAGCTCTCTCTCCCCCACTCTCAGACCCCAGCTCTCTCTCCCCCCTCTCTCACAGGCCCCAGCTCTCTCTCCCCCCTCTCACACAGACCCCAGCTCTCTCTCCCCGCCCTCTCTCAGACCCCAGCTCTCTCTCTACCCCCTCTCTGACCCCAGCTCTCTCTCCCCCCTCTCACAGACCCCAGCTCTCTCTCCCCCCACCCCCTCACAGACCCCAGCTCTCTCTCCCCCCCCTGTCAGACCCCAGCTCTCTCCCCCCCCTCTCACAGACCCCAGCTCTCTCTCCCCCCCCCCTCTCACAGACCCCATCTCGCCCCCCCTCTCTCAGACCCCAGCTCCCCCTCCCCCTCTCACAGACCCCAGCTCTCTCTTTCCCCCCCCCCCTCTCTCAGACCCCAGCTCTCTCTCTCCCCCCCCCCCCTCTCTCAGACCCCAGCTCTCTCTCCCCCCCTGTCAGACCCCAGCTCTCTCTCCCCCCCTCTCACAGACCCCAGCTCTCTCCCCCCCCCCCTCACAGACCCCAGCTCTCTCTCCCCCCCCCTCTCTCAGACCCCAGCTCTCTCTGCCCCCCCCCCTCACAGACCCCAGCTCTCTCTTCCCCCCCCCTCTCTCACAGACCCCAGCTCTCTCTCTTCCCCCCCCTCTCAGACCCCAGCTCTCCGCTCCCTCCTCAGACACCAGCTCTCTCTCTCCCCCTCTCTGACCCCAGCTCTCTCTCCCCCCTCACACAGACCCCAGCTCCTCTCTCCCCCCCCTCACAGACCCCAGCTCTCTCCCCCCCCCCCGCCTCTCACAGACCCCAGCTCTCTCTCCCCCCTCTCACAGACCCCAGCTCTCTCTCCCCCCCCTCACAGACCCCAGCTCTCTCTCTCCCCCCCTCTCACAGACCCCAGCTCTCTCTCCCCCCCCTCTCACAGACCCCAGCTCTCTCCCCCCCTCTCACAGACCCCAGCTCCCTACTTCCCCCACCTCTCACAGACCCCAGCTCTCTTCCCCCCCCCCCCCCTCACAGACCCCAGCTCTCCGCTCCCTCCTCAGACCCCAGCTCTCTCCCCCCCCCCCTCTCTCTCTCTCTGACCCCAGCTCTCTCTCTACCCCCCTCACAGACCCCAGCTCTCTCCACCCCTCACAGACCCCAGCTCTCTCTCCCCCCCCCTCTCTCAGACCCCAGCTCTCTCTCCCCCCCTCTCACAGACCCCAGCTCTCTCTCCCCCCCCTCTCACAAACCCCAGCTCCCCCTCTCTCTCAGACCCCAGCTCTCTCCCCTCCCCCCCCCTCTCTGACCCCAGCTCCCTCTCCCCCCCCCTCTCACAGACCCCAGCTCTCTCTTCCCCCCGCTCTCTCTTCCCCCCCCCTCTCTCACAGACCCCAGCTCTCTCTCCCCGCCCTCTCTCTCCCCCCGCCTCTCTGACCCCAGCTCTCTCTCCCCCCCTCAGACCCCAGCTCTCTCTCTCCCCCTCTCACAGACCCCAGCTCTCTCTCTCCCCTCTCACAGACCCCAGCTCTCTCTCCCCCCCTTCTCTCACAGACCCCAGCTCTCTCCCCCCTTTCTCTCACAGACCCCAGCTCTCTCCCCTCTCACAGACCGCAGCTCTCTCTCCCCCCCCTCACAGACCCCAGCTCTCTCTCTCTCCCCTCTCACAGACCCCAGCTCTCTCTCCCCCCCCTCTCTCACAGACCCCAGCTCTCTCTCCCCCCCTCTCAGACCCCAGCTCTCTCCTCCCCGCTCTCGCAGACCCCAGCTCTCTCTCTCCCCCCTTCTCTCAG
>NW_027252069.1:30000-31317 GCF_044704955.1 Pristiophorus japonicus | reverse complement strand
TCTCTCTCTCTCTCTCACTCTCTCTCTCCCTCTCTGTCTCCCTCTCTCTCTCTATCTCCACTCTCTCTCTCTCTCTCTCTCTCACTCTCTCTCTCTCCCTCTCTGTCTCTCTCTCCGACTCTCTGTCTCTCTCTCTCACTCTCTCTCTCTCCCTCTCTGTCTCTCTCTCCCACTCTCTGTCTCTCTCTCTCACTCTCTGTCTCCCACTCTCTCTCTCTCTCACTCTCTCTCTCCCACTCTCTGTCTCTCTCTCCCACTCTCTCTCTCTCTCCCACTCTCTCTCTCTCTCCCTCTCTGTCTCTCTCTCTCACTCTCTATCTCCACTCTCTCTCTCTGTTCTCTCTCTCACTCTCTCTCTCTCCCTCTCTGTCTCTCTCTCCCACTCTCTGTCTCTCTCTCTCTCTCACTCTCTCTCTCCCTCTCTGTCTCTCTCTCCCATTCTCTGTCTCTCTCTCCCACTCTCTGTCTCGCACTCTCTCTCTCTGACTCTGTCTCCCTCTCTCTCTCTCTCTCTCGCACTCTCTGTCTCTCTCTCTCCCTCTCTGTCTCTCTCTCCCACTCTCTGTCTCTCTCACCCACTCTCTCTCTCTCTCACTCTCTCTCTCTCCCTCTCTGTCTCCCTCTCTCTCTCTATCTCCCACTCTCTCTCTCTCTCTTCTCTCTCTCACTCTCTCTCTCTCCCTCTCTGTCTCTCTCTCCCACTCTCTGTCTCCCACTCTCTCTCTCTGACTCTGTCTCCCTCTCTCTCTCTCTCTCGCACTCTCTGTCTCTCTCTCTCCCTCTCTGTCTCTCTCTCTCCCTCTCTGTCTCTCTCTCTCCCTCTCTGTCTCTCTCTCCCACTCTCTGTCTCTCTCTCTCACTCTCTGTCTCTCTCTCCCTCTCTGTCTCTCTCTCCCACTCTCTGCCTCTCTCTCTCTGTATCTGTGATGTATGTAGCACTCAAATCACTGACTCCACACGGTCTGGTGTTGTAGTAACTGCTGTGACCTTGGTCCTTTATTGAGTAACTCCAGAGTGCCTCCCAGGTGTGGTGGGCAGCCTTTTATACTCTGTCTCGCAGGTACTTTCGGGTCTCCCACCACAGTGCCCCTTGTGGCGCACCATTGTAACTGTACATTTAATGTACATGGACAATACAGAACATCTCACTCCCACCACCCCCCCAGTTCCAAAAGCACATTGCTGGTAACCTTGGCCTGGTGCGTCCTGGTTGATTTGTGAGTGTGAGTCTATGACCATCGACTTCCCTCTGCCCCCCCCCCCCATGTAGAGATTATACTTGCGATCCGGTGCAGGCCTGTGGTATTTGCAGTCCTT